>NW_020448174.1:277485-352063 GCF_003343035.1 Apteryx rowi
GCCGCCGCTGCCGGCCCCCCTCCCCCGCCCTTCCCCGCTCCTACCGACCTGGAGACGGCCATGGCCGCCGGAGCCGGGCCCCGCGGGGGCGAGCGGCGGGGCAGCAGCAGGGCCGGCGCCGCTCTCCCGCGAAGCGGAGCGCAGGGCAGGGCCTAGCTCAGGCCTCTCGGGCGCCGCACCCGGCCTCGGCCCCGCCGGCGATCCGCGGGCAGCGGCTGAGCGCAGCTGGGAGCGGCAACGGTCGGGGTCTGGCTCCCCCCGGGGGGGCGGTGGCGGTGCGGCCGGGAGCGGTGCGCAGCCCTCAGAGCGCGGGTTAAAGCCTCTATTCCCCCATCGCCGGGGCGAAGCCCAATGCCTGGTTTTATACGAGCAGCCATCTTGTATTTATTCCCTTCCTCCATGATAGCCGCTTCCTGATTGGCAAGAGCGCCCGGCCGCAGCCAATAGAAAGCGCGCTTCTAAGAGCTGGGAGGGGGGGCGCATGGAGCGCCCGGACTGAGCAGGATCTGCCATGGAGCCTGCCGAGCCGGCTGGGGTGGGGGCCCGCCGACCTCCGGCGGGCCGCACCACCTGCACGCGGGGAGAGGGAAGGCTACGCAGAAGACCGTCCCGCTCTCCTTCCCCGAGCAGGGAGAGAGGCGCGAGAAGGTGAAATATTCGCGTTCTCCTGCCAGTTCCCCGCGCGGGTGAAGATTTCCGTCCGCTAGTCTGACGGGAGAGGAAGACTGGGGACTGCGTGAACTCCCGCCGCCCCCCATGGGCGAGGTGAGCCGTTCCTCGGCCTTCGCCCCGCGCTGTGGCGCAGGCGGCGTGGCCGCTGGGCCCCGCGGAGACTACAGCTCCCGGCGTGCTCCGCGCCGGGACGGCGGCCTGCGCGGGCGGCCTCGCGCCCGCTGAGGAAGCGGCCGTTGGCGCCGGCGTCGCGTGCCTTCTCCCTGGCCGCCGCCCCGCGCTCCTGTGAGGAACCGGACGACCCCAGGAGCCCGCGCCGCGCCGCGGGGAGCCGCGTGCCGGGGCCCCGGCCAGGCCGGCGCCCCGCCGAGGCAGCCTGTCCCGCGGCTACGTGCCGCCGTGTGGTAACGGCGCCACCCACGAACGAGCGAGGGGGCGGCGGAACTGCTGCCTCCGCAGCTCGGCTCGGCGCCTTCGCAGCTGTCTCTGAGAGCCGCAGCCTTTTCTTCCACTTTCTGCCGCTTCCTTCTTCGTTAATACAGCCAGCGCTTTTCCCCAGCCCGCGTGAGCTCTTCAAGCAGCATTTAAAGCGGAGCTGGACTTAAAGGTCACCAGTTATCCGCACAGCCGTCTCTTCCACCCATCGGGCGCCCTGCGCAGCTTGCCGGAGTTTCCTGTAACGAGAAATACCAAACTTTCAAGTGCAGGCTATCAGCGCCAGTCAGATCCAGAGAAATACAAATGAAGATATTAATTAGAAGAAGAGTATTTGAATAATCATTTAAATTAATGATCACAGGGATGTAAACTTAGCTGATGTATATAACCTTTCACGTGGTAGGGAGAAAACAATTCTTTTTTGTACTAGGCAGAAACTTGCATAAATGCATGAATTTGCATAATATTGTATGATAATGCAGTTTCATCCAAAGCCCACTGTGGTGCATTCAGTTGTTAATTTCATACCAAATTATTCTACAGATATTCTCTCTCCCAGCTTTTCTGCTGACTGGTACTCACTCATTACATACAATTTGCCTTTACCTCTAGTAGTTAATTCTGCATATATGTATTTATCCCCACCAACACATGCCTATTCCAAATATACATAGTAATTCCATCTGCACGTTCACCAGCCTTTCATAGTTCTATAATCAAGACATCCTGGTACATAATACCTCTATCTCTTTATATATACACCTGGGTCCAGCTTGTAACAACAACCTGAAATTAATTTGCTAGAATTCAAAATGGAAGAAGGCCTATATTTGAATCTTCTAAAAGGGCCTGCCCCCATGCGTATAAACACTGAGAAGCAGAATACCGCTTCCCTATCTTCTTCCTCACCTGTCCTCTGGTGGGAGGCTCCATTGTGGCTAGGAGCTGGTGTTAAAGTGGCAACTTCAGAAGCACCAAACACCATCAGTATGAGTCAGCCCAAGGCCTCCACATCACAGAATGTGGCCAGAGCAAACCGCAGACTTCATTTTCTGTGGTAGAAACAGCTTTTGGCACAGTACAAGAGTCATAGGCCCAGATAATGCATTTTCTCCTCCCTGTCATGGCTTTCATCTAATAACTTCCTTCAGGGAATAGCTGTTGACACCACTTAGCCCTTACAAAAGACCCTCTTGCCCACCCAGATCAGTAACTGGAGATCCATGGACTACAAACAACACTCTTGCTGATGCTGTCAGCCACTGCCCCTTCCCCACAGCTGGATGATCTGGGGATTATCTTGAGGTACCTCCTCCTCTCCCATATGTTCTGCAGCTTGAAAAACACTGTAGTATGCTACACCCCTTCTACTTTTTCACCACAAAATCAAAACCACAAACAATGAATGCATGTAATAATATAATAACATATAACAACACTGAAGTCAGTGACTCTACTTTGCACACTTGGTACTGCTCAAGGGAGGTAGTGGGCAAATCTAAAATTTTGAAATGTTGTCCAACCCATCACCAACACAATCCCCTCATGCAACCTCCTGTAACACAGTATTACAAAAACTACAGTGGGTTTACAGCCTCTTACTGAAGCACTCCAAAACTACCTGCACCTTCCTCTCTGCCATCATATGACCTCTCTGAACGCCTCTCTGAACCCATAACTAAGATGTGTCTCATCATGTGTTGCAGGCGCACCCAGAGGTTGGAGAGTGAAAGAAGTCTCTAACTCATGCTCCAAGGCATGCGTGGCATACATGCCTGTCCCATGTGTGTTCATTTTAGCACATGATGGGGTGCTTACAGTTTGGCCACGTGATGGGGAGGAGCGGCAGAGATTTAGGGTTGGGAGCAGCAGGGAGCAAGCTGAGAGTGAATAAATTGTTCTTGCATGCTAGATACTGTTGACAGGGATACACAGCAAACATCCTTGACAATATTTGCTTGTTTGTTTAGCCAGGAATCATCAGCCATTCTCTCCTGCCGTGGGTGTTATTGAAATGACCCTCAGGCGCTATTTCCAATACCCATGTAATTCTAACATCCTATTTCTTCTTAGGTCCCTTGAAAACATTTTGTGCATTGTTTTAACAGCAGTCAAGGCCAAGTGCCCATCAAGCATGAAATAAAATTTGTTTTGAACAAGTCCATAGTGTTTATATTGTCTGATTAAAAAAATAAGTGCAGTGAAAATATTGATAGTGGGTCTTACAGACAGAGTACTGGCTGAAATGATGATAAACTGCAGTCCAAGGTAAGCAATCTGCAAAAGACAGAAAGAATGATCTGTTACTTGCTTACTAGCAGGCATTCTGGACTGAAGCACAATTCATTTAAGTTTCACACCATATATTTTTGTGTTTTGATGTGACATTTATGTACAGCAGATCCTTACTTAATTGTTCACCTGTGTCTTCTGCTCAATCTTTTTCCTATACCCTATGAAAATTGCTTCTTCTTTATGTACTCATCTGTTGACCTGCTCCATAAGTCAATCATTTTTGCACATTTGTTTTCTTTTGACCCATTTTTCAAGGCATATCTACACATTTTCTTCCATTTCTTTTTGAATACATTAAAAGAATCCCCCCTGCAAATCTGCTGTGTGCCAGTATGCTCTCTCAAACCTGCTCCTAAATTAAATAAAAACTTTAATCAGTTGGTATGTTATGATCATTACTTCTTGCACTGATCTCAATTTTTTTTATCCTGAGTTCCTCCTCCTATCACCTGTATCCACCTATGAACTCTTATTACTCAGTCTGCAGATTCATAGCAACTGAAACTTTGTTCTGTATGTCTACGGAGTCTAAGAAAAAATGGTGCAGCCTTCAAGTGCTACAGCTGTGCAAATAATAGATGACAGAGGCAGAGATTTCTATTAGAATTCCTCCTGATTAGACCTAATATATCACAATCTTCTACATGTTCTAGTCTTTTTTATTTTTCCAGTTAGTTTTTCTTGTTCTGAAAGTTTGTAGGTTTGTATTGCTTAGGATCACGCCAACCTCTCTTTAACAGTAGGTCTAACGTTTTATACTGCCAGTCTGGTATAATAGATGATTTTTGTAACAGCTTGCATATATTTTAGCGGCTCTTTTATTTAATTTTTAAACCATTTGGAAATCTCATCTGAATAGAAGCTAGTCTTAGAAGCTTGTCCCTGCTTAGCAGATTGTTCAGACATCTCCTCTGCTGGTATCTTAATCACTGGCATTATTTTATTATCTGGAAAAATTTGTTCTGAGATCAATTTCTTCATTATAGACTGATGCAGGTAAATTGTTCAGTTTCTCTGCAACATGCTGTTTCTTAATTATGCCTTCTGTTCTGAGGTCTGCCAACTAACCAATTATCTTGTAAACTATTCTGACAAACTTTAAAATTCTTGTTTATTTTCATACATTTAACTGTTTGCTCTGCAAGTATTTCTTAATATTCCTACTTTTTATTTTACATTTTACCTGCTGTAGTTTAGACCCCTTTTTACTGGTGTTACAAAAATCGGATTTCTGATTGCTGAAGGATATTTATTTCTTGAATAATCTTGTCTCCTGCTACCTAATTAATACTTTTCTTGCTATTCTGCATATTTTTTATTTAACAGATTACTTATCTTTGATCACCTAAGCTTCATGAGTTTCCATATCAACTGTCATGGTTTAAATTATCTCATTTTTACCCCAAGGACATTTTTGATGAGCTTCATAACTTTCCCAAAAACCTCCTTTAGAAGTGGCAACTTTTATACAGTCTGCCTTTTACGTTCTTCACCATAAGTAATGGTATCATAATGGGGACTGAATGCTGACTGATAGCTCTAGTCGTCCAAAAAGCAGCTCAAGAGACATCAATGAAAAGCAGTATTCTGAGAGACAAATTAGGGAGAAGTCATTGTCATCCGCAACACAGACTAGTAACATTTGTGAATTAAGTTTCAGGGGCTCCAATTTCTCCATATCCTAGAGCACTCTATCAAGAATCAGTGAGTTTAAAATCACCAACAACTAGAAGGTTCCATATGTCGCCGGAGTTGTTATAATTATTTCATTAAATCTCATTACCTCTGACCTTATTTAACATTGTACATTCAGTCCAATTTTCCTGAATAAGAGGCTCGTGATACCAGGAGAACAAGTAGAGAGAGCAAACTTGTGCTTCTCTTTTGTGATCTTCTGTTCCCAGGGATTTTATCTCGTTAGATTGCATGGACTCTTTTGGAAGTGGTGCTCCTTGCCCGTCTCCATCATCTAGACAGGCTCACCACATCTTCCTGAAATATTCAGCTGTGTTTCAATTACCACCTGGTATATTAAGCAAGCTTGTCTACTTTTCCCACCTATACTAGTAGTCTTAAAAAAGGTATTTCTTCTTACGATCTATTATATTAAAGTCCTTTCTCATTGTCAGACTTTCTTCTTACCCATTCTATCTTTCAGGACTCCTGTTTTAGATATGTATACATATATAAAAACAAATATACCCATTTGCATTTATATATAAAAGGATATTCTGTACTATTGATCATAACCATGTTTTTGTTCATCACTGTTTGGTCTGTTATTTCTCCAGTGTTTAGTTCCATGATATCAAACTTTTTATCTTCCAGCTCAGCTCTACTTTCCTTCCTATTTTATATTAGATGCAGATGTGTTTTTCACATCACTGATATTCTTAGCACATAGGTCTTAGGTTTGGGTAGTTTACTGTTCCTGCAGTTCTTCTTAGGAAATGGTGTAAATTATCCATTTTATATAGTTCTTCTCTTTTCCAAAAAAGCTTTTACTGTTTTACATTTACATTTAAAAACTCTTTCTTTTTACTTTCTTCTGAATAATCTTATTAGTAACCACACACTTTTTGTGTGTCAAAAAGGTGACTAAAGTACATTCACTAAATGTGGCTTATGAACTCTGAAGTGTTATGAGGTTGATAATAGTAACTCATGTGGATAACTGTACCTTTATACCACATCTCTCACTGACATGTAGGAGACAACTCCATTTACATATAGAAATTTATATATACACTTATATACATATATACACATATACATTTATATATACTCACACATACATGTATAAAAATGAATTTAGTATTTCATTTACAGAAAAAAAAACTGAAGGAGAGAAAAGTTCCTCCCAGTTATCGTAGTGGTTTTTTTGGATCAAGGTGACAGGCAAAAATGAACCACGGTAAGAAGCAAAGAGAATGGAAATAATGAGGTCAAACTCTTTCTATAGATCTACAGGTGTAGATTTACAGGCCCTACATAGGCCTGTGGAAAAATACAATATGAAAATAACTTGAGTAGGAACAAATGATACTAAGAAGATATTTTTATTCTATTTATTTCTATTTATACCAGAAAGACTTTTTATTAAGTTCTTATATTATTTAAGCTTGTGCGGCTATAAAGTTTTTTATTTAATTCCAATAGTCACATTGTTCTCTTTTCATGAGCTAAGGCAAGAGAGGCATTACCCTGTGCAGTAAAAAGACTAGTGTATGTAATTCCAGTGTGCACAAACTGAATACAAACAGCATAAATAGAAAAGCAGCTCTGTCATCAGGGACATAAGGATGTGGAAACCACTATAATGCTGAATAAACAGGGCCAGAAGTTTCACATCTAGTTCAGCTCTTTCCAAAAGCCGTTGCTTTATAAAGATAGAAAAGAAGGCTTATCTGTGGCCTTCATCACAAGTTCTACTATAATTACTGAGCTTAAATTAGATTTAAAAACAAGTTATGAGAACATATCCTTTGCTCTCTCTGTATTTTATTAAAACTATTATATTAAATTATAGAAATCAATTTATGTTTTTCTTCTAATTTGTAAGTACTACACATTATAAGCACTACTGTTTCTCAGAATATGTTTTAGGCCTATTAAAAACTTCTGGTATGTAACTTTTGAAAATCAGAATTTACCTTTGTTGTTAAATAGCTCCTCCATGATGCAGCTACTAGAATATGGTGCTGTTCCTATTTTGCCTCTGGGATCTACAGACAAGGATGAATCAGCTGTAGCATTCACTTTGCTACACCAGTTTGTATTTTTTCTTCTATTTCCTATGTGCATCTGCAAACCTTCCAAAAATGCACTGAGATTTGATTCACAGATATCAATAACAGCTTGTACTCTCATCTCTTAAAAAGAAGGGTTAATTTTGCTTTATAGACTTTTGCTTGGTAGTATTAATTTCAAAATAAAAGTTCCTCTGTGTTTATGTTAAAAGGGGTCATTTGAAGAACTGCATGAGAATCATCTTCATCTGTGTCAACTTTTAAGTATATTTATCTTGGGGGATCTTTCATCTTCCTTTGTGGAACATTTAATCGTGAACATTCCTTGTAAAAGAAAAGATTCCTGCTTACGGTATGAGTCTGTATTGGCTTGCTTGCTGTGCTTACTGTGAAAGTAGTTACTTCAAATTTGTATATTATACTCTGTTTTACTAATTCATATCTATGTTATGGGTCTAATAATAGCAACATTATAGTGTATTTTGATTACTCCCCTGAAAGTGTGCAATATCATGTATGTATTTGTAATAAACAAGTCAGATTTGATCCACAAATTCCTCAAATGATGGAATTCCTGAAATCCGGTCATAACATAGATTGATCTCAATGTGTGAAACAGATTTGGTGCAGCAGTTTCTTTTCTGACTGTTTGAAATTCTGGTCAGATTCTGGAGGGAATATCTTCAGGATATTATGCTACACATAGACTAGATTTAAAGCTCAAGGAGAAGCCTTAATTAGTTTTAAGTTCCCACATGACTTTATTGCAGGATAGAGGTCAGAGTACTGCTCTATTCTTTTGATAACTGTTATTTACATCAGCATGGTACTTACACAGAGCCACAGGCACAGGTTATGAGACCCAGATAAGACGTTACTAGGAACTCCTTCTCCAGCATATACTCTCTTTTCTCCCTTTACACCCAGCAGTCTTTCAGCAGCTTTTTTCACATACACCATTTGCACATTTCTACCCTCACACTGATAACTCTTTCTCCTGACATTTTCATTTTCCTTCTCTTCATTTTTTCTCTTTTCACATATTTTTTCTGTCCTTCCCCCCTTCATTGTCTTCTTTCACCTCAGGAGAAATAGGGATACTGTGGCCTGCAGCAAGGTTGCTTCCTCACATGGTTCAATTTCTGTCACCTGTTTTTTCTCATCTTTCTCATCTTTTTTCTCATCAACAAATGTGCCAGGGAACATCCCCGAATGGCAGCTGCCTTCCTCTGGCTACGACCTAACTAGCACAGAGGTAAGTCACTCCGTGTCAACTAGTTTAAGTGCCTGGGAGCAGTTCCAGATACATTTAATTTAGTAACATAAATGGAGCTTGATAAAGCTTATTTGGCTTTGGGCTTGAGATATCTCTTTGAAATTATTCCTCACTGCAGTAGAGCTTACAGGCTCCCCAAACCTAGAGCAGTATGGAAACCCTCAAACTGCCCTGCAAGAATTGAACCAGAACTGATAATGAATGCCACTGATCTAGAAATAATGAGCCTAGCTAGACCCATCCTAATTCCACATGGAGATGCTACATTCTGACTGCACTGAGCTTTCCAGTGCATCAGTTTTTCAGTTACCCAGAGCATCCCAGCACCTCTGATTGAGATAACAAAGGCTTGATTGTAGGGTCATTTCAATTCTAAAAACATAATTCAGACCTAAAACCAAAAATATAAAAGCCCAGAACCATTATTTGGATTTAAGCTTTCACAAATTTTTGCTCTTTATTCATTTATGAATACTGTTTATGTAGTATAAAAACAAAACAAAGACATTTGTAATGTCAGTCCTTAATTCTTAGCTCTCTGCTGGAGAATACCAGCAAGTTTTTTTCTTTTTTTTCTTTTTAAGAACATAACAAAATAGTAGCCTGAGTTGCAGATCTTCCTTGCCCCCAAATAAAGAAGCATACATAAATGATTCTTAGTGTGTCCCTTATTATTTAAAAAAGAGCAAGCAAGGGAAGAAATGCTACTCTTTCTTAACATTTAGTGCTCAGTTCCAAAACTGGTTTATATTTAGAGAGTTCTATTCCTGAGACCACATGCCTGAGGCTGCACCATTCTCACAATCACAGATTTAATGGGAAATAAAATTGACTAGCTGCTGTGAAAGAGAGAGAACTATTTACTTTGTAAAATGAACAAAGCCAAAGTTGCCTCTGAGTTGCAAAGGCAATGAGGCATTTGCACTTTGAATCTATATTCACAGAATCCTTTGATTCCTGGAACTTTTTGCATGTGATACAAATTAACAGGAGTTGCTAGATATTCCACACTTTTGAAACTCTAGTGCTTATTTAGTAGCCACAGAACCAGGAATTCAGAAATGTAGCTTTCATGCTGCTAATTAAAAGCCAAAAAAGGTCTGTGTGTTCTAGCTACGAACTCTTATTATTGCAGTTGCTAGTGCATACTTACACCCTCCTGCTTTTTGCTTTCTAGCTATGCCGCTTTTCAAGCAGTTTCTTAACTGCATAATGCCTTGCATATCCAGTCTTGAAACATTCATTTTAATTGCTATTTTTAATGCTATGGTCTAGCTTTATCCTTATTCACAATGATGCCCCTTTAAAAATACATTAATTTATTTAAAAGGTTAAAAATTATTAAAATTGTAGAATTTAATTTTTCATTTACCTGGGTATTGTATTAGTACTGTTTTCTGTCCTATGAACTAAGATTTGTTTACACACAGTGGGAGGCAGCTGCTGGCATGAATTTAGTCACTGTCCGTTGCACTTCTTTCTGGAGATCCAGTGAAGTGGCAGTCCAGAGGAGACTGTTCCAATGCATGAATCTAAAAGCAACTTACCTGAAAATGTTATTTTTCTACTCTGATTAAATTACTCTGCTGTGCTGTAACCAGAAGCTAGTAGAAAACACAACAGAAGGAGACAGATCTGACTGACAAATAGGGAGGTGTATGCACTTACCCTGCAGGCAATCTTGGCTAGCTGAGATGGATAAACTGATAATATAAGCTACCTCATTCCGATGGGTTGCTGAGAAAATTGTGACATTCATCTGTACAGGGCTATTCTGAAACATATATTATCTATGAGATCAGGAAGAAACAGAGTCAGGATGGGATCTTCAGGTTAATGAAAAGCAGGTTTGACATTTAGAGTATTTGAAAACCAGTTGGTTCCAAGTTCTTAGCAATCTGGGAAAAAAAATCTGCTATGAAAAGTGAACCTAGGCCTCTTCAGTTGATGGTACAGAAAAACTGGAATTAAACTGCAGTGTTGCAGAGATCCCACAGACTTCGAGAAAAATCAAAAGAAAAAAACAGGATATATACAAACCATTTAACTATGGTGGAACGAGTTCATCTTACCCATCAGTTGTGCACTCAATCTGCTGAACAACCAAAACTTCATCTCATGTTAAGTTCTATTATTAAAAGTAAGCGTCTGTTTTAAGGATATCTCTCAAGTCGTAAAGGTTTCACGACAAAGACACTCATTTTTGCTGGCATTAATTCAAACTGCTATTATCAAGTTAAAGGATGAAGCTGACATAACTGTTTCATTCATTTCACAGTAGTTTTTCTATAATCTCAATGCTAGTCCACCTGATGGTGCAGTATTTTATTACGAGTTTTGCATCTTGAAATTACATACATTTTAAAGAAATTTAAAACAAAAAAGACACAATTACTATCTGTCAGAAAGTTGTTTGCTTTAAGGTATAGGTTTCCAATTTCACTAAGAGGAAGGACTACTTTCATTCCATGGGTACTGAGACCTTGTCTCCAACTACACTTAACAAATACATCCTAATAAATTTAAGAACCAAACATCAGTAGAAGCTAATCTTACAATAGAGACAAGTTCTCTGATACTGAAATTTGCACTTTTCTAATTTGTTAAAAAAAAAAAAATTGGTCCACATACAAAGTAAAATGGGTAAATGTAAGTCTAAGCTGAGCAAACACTGTCCTTTTTATTCAGTTCCAGTTGTAGCGGTCTCTTGGAGGTAAATCATAATGTGTCCTCTCTTCCTCTTCAGGTCCATAATCTAATGGCAAACCATAATTGTAATCAACCGTTACAACTGGTAACCTTTTGCCCTGTTCCATCTCTCTTGTAGTTTCACCTTGAAAAGGTTTTCTTTCATAGTCTATTGAACCATCTTCCTGGTGTACAGATGAAGACGGATGCATTGTACGTGATGAATATGGTGCAAATCTGTTTTTTCCTCTATTAAATTCATCTGAAGGATGCATTCTCCTATTGTCTTCAGGACAATTTGGTCGATTACTGTAATGAGAACAAATATTAGTAGTGAAATCCTTAGGAAAAAAAAGTTGATTTATTACTGGTGGCCACCATTAGAAATTAAAATTGGATAACTTTAAAAGAACAAAAATTCAGTTCCTCATTCTTGCTTTTACACCCTATAAATCCTCTCTTCTAGTTGTTGCAAACTTATTTATATTTACTTTTCATTTCTAGTGATTAAAGTTACAACTCTTTATGATAGGTAATTCTCCTAGAAAGTGTTTTCTTTCAAGTGTTGTTTCTAATTAAAGTTCTCTATTTACTGAGAGTTTCTTTACCTAGGGACCATTTCTGCTCCTGAGCCCATGTTTTCATTCCTGTGAAGAACACATAGTAGTAGCTCTCTACTACACAGTCTAGGCAGCAATATACTTTGGAAGTGTATCTCAAAATATTTTAATTGATTCTTCTGCAGTATGCCTACAAAATATATATGGAAGGATCTTAAAATGCCAGGTGCATATATACTTTTTATTTTGGATTCTCTTTACTCATAAGTACCTTACTTATTTTGTAAAATAAGTGGTGTATAAAACCAATTCAGAACAATCTTTATAATTTTAAAATCATTTCCTTCACAGAACCATAGATTAATTTAGGTTGGAAGAGATCTCTAGAAGTACCTATCCAACCACCCGCTCAAAGTAGGTCCAATTAGGTAAGGTTGCTCAGGGTCATGTCCAGGCGAGTTTTGAATATCTGAAAAGTCAGAGAATCCACAACCACTCTGGGCAACCTGTTCCAGTGTCTGACCAGCCTCGCATTAAAACTTTTTTCCATATATCTAACCACAATTCCTCATGTTCTGACTTGTGCTTGTTGCCCCTTATCCTATCACTGTGCATGTTTAAGAAGTGTCTGGCACTCTCTTCTCTATACCCTCCAATTAGGTAGTTGTAGGCATGGGTAAGAGTTAAATACAGCACCTGTACTTTGCTCTTTTCTTTGCTGACAAGAATTTTTCACATTTTGTAGTAACTTAGCTTGAACCATGCTTACCATGCCAATGACCTAAGTCAGGGATTCTCAAGCCAAAATGACATAAACATCATAAAGACACTCAAACCAAGGGTTTAAGCTCCGTTTAAGGAAAAAGATTAACACCGATTTTTACACTGTACAGTTCATTTATATATTTTATAGCTGCAATACTGGGGGAACAACGGTGTAAAGGTGAGTAAACCAACATATGAAACATGATATTTACCTGTAACTTCTGTTAAAGTCATCATTATCAGACCCATAATCTCTGTGAAGTGAAGGAGATGAGGAGAAATGAGATTCCGGTACATTTTCATGGGATGAAAAAGACTGACTTCTGAAAATAATGAAAAGAATCACATTAAGAAGAGTATAAATAGTTGTAAGCTTTTGACAAATATGTTTATTATGAGATGAAAATCTTTTTACTTTTAATTAAAAAATTACTTAAAATAAAATTTTAATACTAAAATTTTAATCTTAATCATATTAGTGTAACACCTCAAAATAGTAAGCCTCAGTATAAAGATACAGTAATCTCTTTCAGCTGTATGATTAAAAATAAATTAAATCAGACTCTACTAGCCCAGTAAGTATCTGAAATACATTGTTGTTTTCTGAATTACAGAAAATATTTTGAAAGTTTATGTCAGAAACTGTACTACTAAGTCCACTAGGTTTACTAATAAGTAATATATGTATTTTGGAGAATATGAAAAGGTAGTTCAAAAAGGAAAGGATTTTTAACAAATGATTAATTTATGAAATAAATACGAGAAAGCCAAACTTCCCTGTAGCATTACTGTTTATCTCAGTTTGGCCGAGGGCATAAATAAAATTTTATATCCTCTTCTGTCTTGAGGATTCCTTTTTAAATGTAAGCTTCTCTATAAACAAAGTGGGACAAAGAGTTTTGTTTCAAGGTGACTCTAAAGAGGTAAAGGAAATGCATATACTTAAATTAAAGAAACCCAACCTTCTAATTTCTAAATAAGAAATGCTGGCTTTCGAAGCTGCAACACTCCAACATAGGTCAAACCCTTCCATAAATCAGAATAAAAAAATTAATTGATCATTCAAACATGATTTGAAAAGGATAATTATTTCAAATTAATATATTCAAAAAGTGTAATCCTCAGCGCTTCTAAGTTAAATTTCAAATTTGAAATTTAACTTAGAAGCGCTGAGGATTGCACTTTTATTTTTTAACTCTGGTCTTACAGCAAAAAGATACTTTACCTGTCTGAACACCATTCATGTGGCAAGTCATCATGAGCTGGATGATTATGAAAAGATCTCAGCCTTTGTCCATGCCCTTTATTAGCATAATCAAAATCTTTTAACTGACTCTGTTCCTGTAAGTCATCATAAGACTGTTGGTCATGAAAAGGTCTGCGTCTTGGTCCGGGACCTTTATTATCATAATCTTTTAGTTGCATCTCTGTTTGTAAGTCATTGCGAGGCTGGTGATCATGAAAAGGTCTCAACCTCTGCCCACGGCCCCTGTTAACAAATTCAAAATCTCCCAATTGCGTCTGTGGCTGTAAGTCATCATGTGACTGATAGTCATGGAAAGGCCTCAGTCTTTGGCCAGGACCTTTGTTGACAAAATCTAACTCTTTTAACTGCATCTGGTTCTGAAATTCATCGTGAGACTGGTGGTCATGGAAGGGTCTTCGCCTCTGGCCACGGCCCCTGCTAACAAAATCAAAATCCTTTGATTGCACATCTTCCTGCAAATCACTGTGAGATGGATGGTCAGGAAAAGATCTCTGCCTTTGTCCCCGGCCCCTATTAAATTCAAAGTCCCCTGACTGTCTCTCTGCCTGTAAATCATCATGAAACTGGTGCCCAGGAAAAGGTCTCAGTCGTTGTCCAGGTCCCTTGTTACTGAAATCTAGGTCCTTCAGCTGCATGTCTTCTTGGTAATCATCATAAAACTGGTGATCAGGAAAGGGTCTTCGCCTTTGTCCCGGTCCCCTATTGTAGTCCCAATTTCTCATCTGCATTGGTGCTCGTAAATCATCCTGAGACTGGTGGTCATGAAACGGTCTTCGTCTTTGTCCAGGTCCCTTATTAATGAAATCAAAATCTCTCAACTGTATCTGTCCTTGCAAATCACTGTGTGAGTGGTCATCATAAATTCTTAATCTTTTCCCAGGCCTGTAAAGAAGTTTTTATCTTAAATAGAACATCCATACTTTTAAGTGCCACAAGTTATTAATGAAAACAAGCTTTTTTAACTAAGAATTGAAAGACATAGTAAGTAAAATATATTGATATCAAAGCTATAAAAGAATCTAAACTGTCCAGTAAGATTACAAAACTTTCAAAAAGTGTCACAGTAGATGCTGTGACAAACATTTAATTGTAATTCCACAGTACCTGTTATAAAAACAGTCAAAACCAAAGTGATTATGAAGTAATTTAAAAAAATTGCAAACGACTCTAGAATAATATAGGATGGGTAAAACAGCAAACTAAAGCAAAAGAACCTTTGGACTGTAAAATTTTCCATAGTGAATCTAATCATTTATGGATTTTAATAGCAGACATTCCTTTATCTTTTCACTGCTGTGTCAAATTTTGTAAATATATTTTGCACAGGTAGTCTATATTCATAAAAACTCTTTTAAGCTAGAATATTTATAGTACTTTCAGTGTTTCAAAACATCATCCCCAATGCAATCAAAATCAGCTGATCCTTCTGTAACATTATAGTGAATTGCTAGTATAAAAAAATAGCACACAGTAAGAAACTTTCATCTTTCCCACTGTGTGTTTTTGTTGGCTTCTAATTACATGTTTCAGTCTATTACCCTTGAAAATCTTCATTTGGGAACCGTTCTACAGGTCCTTCCATTGCATGTGGTGGGGGAATAATATCTTCTTCTGAGTCCCACACATCCATTCCAAGGTTACTAGGGAAAATAACAACATTTCACGTAAACTTCCTTTTTAAACATACTAATGAGGGAAAAAAAACATTCTTCAGCTGAGAATGACAGAATTTTTTGCATATAAGTTGCATTTATAGATGCTCCTAATTATCCTAGCAAATTTTAATTTTGTAAATTTGTTTGGGATGGGGTAGGGGGAGAAAAGAGTATACCTAAACTTCATAAGCTTAGAACAACACCCTAAAGCATGTGAGACAAGCACCATACCTATTCAAATATCTGATACTGGACTAACTTAACCATGCAGAGACTATAAAAATGATAGCAGTAAAACAAGACCAAAGGGCATTCAATTAAATTAAAAATACCCAAATCAGTCAGGTATTATTTTTAAATCAATTTACTGCTACGAGATATCACTGGTGCAAATAACTTAGTAGGAGGTAAAGGCTAGCTATTCCTAGGTACATTAGGGTATGAATATGAGAAACAAAATCAGGGATACAACTGGTACCAACAGAGGAGCTGAGAAGAATCTTCCACTCTGAGTGGTTTATCTCATACTTTTTTATTTCTAAACCTGTTGTACTTTCTTTTAAAATATCTGGTTCTACCATGCTAACAACAGCAAGTGGACCACAGAGCTTATTATGAAATTCTTTGCAGTGACTGCTTTCAACTTATAATAAGGGATTACTGATTGACTGAATGCACGTGGGAGAGTATGATACAGTAACACCAATGCTCAGTAGTAAAATCAGTTAGATCAATCATATAAATTCAAAAGATGAACAGAAGGAAGTATATTTAACTTCATGTTACTCATATCAGAAGTCTTACAAAATATGCACATTTGCATATTAAAAGTTTAAGAGAGGAGTTCAAGTTTGGCTTACAACCAGAAGTGAACTTTTCAAAATACCAGTGGGCATTCTGGAAAATTTTAGGCATACAACTAAAAGCCTTTTACCTTCTCATCGGTTGTGTTCTGAGATCTGTGAGATACACAAGACCATCCATGCGATGACCTCTAGCATCACCAAAAGCTAAAGAAAAAAAGATATGACTCTAATGAAATGTGCTTAAACTGCGTCACAAAAATATGAAGGCAGACTTCTGTTCATCATGAGATTCTGAATTTGAAACAATTCTAATTCAATATTAAATACTGCAGCAATCTCATATCATTGCAGCAAGTCTTTTTTCTTAAAAAAAAAAACAAAAAAAACCCCCAAACCTGCAAGGAGCAGGGGAAGCTACTTATGACTGAAAACCATTCAAAGCAAAAGCAAAAAAATGGATTTTAAGAAGCTGAAACATCCTTCTACTATGGTGCCAACTTGCTATGCTCAAACTTTGCCTGGAATAGAATCAACAGTCAGAGGAAATCTTCTATGGGAGCCAGCACATGAGAGCTCTAAGGATACTATAACAGAATTATTTTTTTAATTACAACACAGACATTTGCCTTAGTTCAAACTGTGTAAGATACCTTGGATTGCTGCCTCTGGATCCCAGCCTTCAACATCAATAAGATACCTGAAGAAAAACACAATCAAATTATTGCTCCAAGTGGTTTACAGATTAATATAAGCACACTATCTTTGTGAACAATGATTTCAGTTTTCATATAATTCTTACCTACATATAAGGTAGCCAGTTCTATTAATTCCATTAGTACAGTGAACGCCAATGAGTTTCTCTATCAAAAAGGAGAACACAGACTTTAATAGTTCAGAAAGTGAAATTACTATAGTGCAAAACAAAGGGTTGTATTTTCCTAGTAAAGCAGTGATAAATAATGCTTACTATTTACAAAATTATACTGTCAAGCCTGTAAAAGAACAGACACATCCAGACTTTGTCCACTTCATGCTGGACCTCTAGCAGCAGTTAACTCATTACTTCCAAACCTGCTAAGACTGAGATTAATTCTGCAGAATTCAGGAAAAAGAAAGAGGAGTGATGACACAAGAAGTTACCTGCCTTCAGCCACAACTGCAGTAACAGGAAAAAAAATACAAGAAAGGATGTATTTGAAAGTAAATTTTAACAACTAGCAAATGTAAAACTGAAGAGATTACCGTACAGATTCCTGCAAACCTTACAAAAAAGAGAAAATACGCATAATGTCCTTAATGTCTAGGGGTCTGAAATACATTACTAGAAGAATTCATTAAACTGGACTAAAAATCTGAATAATTACTGGGTTGAACTATAGAGATGAGGAATTCAGGTTCCTGCATACAGTATTCTGAATACAGTATCACGGATGGAGAAGAAAAACACTTCAGTGCAAAGCTGGCACAAGAATAAATATTATTAACTGATTGAGAGTTTTAGGCTAGATGTTAGAAGGTAAATTTTAACCAACAGCAGAACAAAGTTCTGGTAGACACAAAGTACTGACAGAAGGTCTTTGAAATGGGACTTTGGTAAATTTTTGAATGAGATGCAATATAACTACCTGCTACAGAATGGGATTATAACGGGACCACGTTAGTTTATTCCAGGTCAGTGTCCTAAGAACTCAACCACTAAATAAACAAATTACTCAAAATTATTCGTAAGGAGAATCCTGAGAAATTTTAGGGGTAATCTAAAACAGAGGACAGCTTACAATGAGCAAATTAATACAAAAATGAAAACTCTCCCACCTCTGAAGTTATATATACCCTGCCAAAAGTTTTACTAGCTAGAACTCCTGGTCTTCATTCAACAGCAAATTAGGAATTCTCTTGATTCTAAGAATCAGAAATAATTAAATTCAAACAAAGATAATTCTTTGTCACACTAAAAATTACTAGATCAAAACTACAAGAAAACTAGTAATTCCCAAGTAATTTGTACTTCCTCCAAAACCACACACACACACAAAAAAAAAAAAGGAGCAAAGGAAGAACTTGCAAACTAACTTCCTGAATAAGGAAAAAAGCTTTTTCTTGTACCTTGTCATTTTCTCAGCACTTCCAATTTAGGTTCTCATACCTGAGATTTAGGTCAGAGCTCTTTCACTCAGAGCCGACCATCCACAGCAAAAACACTGTTCTGTTCTGGAGCAAAAACTGTATGCATTTGGACAGTTAAAATCTCTACTTTCTGACAGATAATGACAGAGTGGCCAGAGCAAATAGCATAAGAAAGCTTGAAAGAATGGCCCTCCAATATTGGAAAGACAAATGGTTAACATCTACCCACACAGAATCACTAGCAAAAAAGTGAGAAAGTAAAAGCAGCAAACAGGCCATACCAAAATTCACGCAAAATTATTTCACAGAAAAATGCCTTGTAACAGCTCAGGGAAAACTGCCCTAATGCATAAACACTAAAACAGCAACAGATCCACTGTGTTGAAACACTGATGCTGTATCTGTAAAGTTATTTTTAAGAATTGCTATGATATGAGCACAATAATTGACTCATAATTCAAAAAACTGCTATGTCTGACTAAACAGGCTTGACTAGGTTGCCCACACATCCATGCCCAGTGACATGTGAGAAATTCTGTGCTAAAACATCCATAAAGGGATGGCAGCTACGACATGGAAGTGACGGGACACCTGAGTGGCTCGGGTCAGGCAGATGAAAGCCTCAGCTCTTATCAAGTATTCCAAGTCAGACGGATGTGGACAACTGATTTAAGCTTTGTGTAACAGGTACTTAGAGGGTGGAGTTCAGATGGGGGCATTCAACAAGGATTCAACAGGGAAGCCTTCTCCAGCACAATTAAGGAATTATCATTAAAAAAAGCATAACTACAACAACATAAAGTAGTATGAAAAGGCTTGAAATTACTTATGAAGCAATATATGTCTGTGGCTCAGGAGGGCATTTAAAAATTACTAGCTAATCAAAGGATATCTTCTCATTTGCAGGTGCTTTGACACAGATAGAGGTATAATACTATTAGGAAGGGTATTCAAGTAACTCATGTCATATTTGAAAAAGACATGTTTAAAATGCAAAGAGAACTGGTAGTTCATGTAATGTATCTTCTTATGATAACTGGATCCTGTTATGGAAAGTTTGAGATCTCTGATGTCTTAAAGTGAATATCGGTTGCAATTAATAAATCATACAGTTACCACTGAAACAAAATTTTAGTCTTTTACAGCATAAGATGCTGATAATTACCATTTCCTGCATTTTCCCATAGGAATTTTCTGACCCATTTTTTGAACTGTAGGATAGTAGCATTATCGGGGACTTCAAGTCCAACAGTATAAAGTTTCTTATACTGCACACTTTTAGGTAAATCCTAGCAACAAGAAGAAAAAAATTGTAAAAATTATTGAAGTCTTGTATCAACGAAAAACCTTGAATAGTATTTAAAATAATACTGATATAAAACAGTAGTTCAAATCCTGAGCAGAAACTGAAAATGAACTTAACACAGTTCTATAAAGAGAGACACACTTTCAGAAACTACCATTTACCTTTCTGTTATAAAGACCTGATCTGAAACAAAGATCAGAGTGTTTCTACAGAAGAGTTACTTATCCCTGCTAAGGCAGCACATTAATGAAAGAGAGCAGAGATTCCTGTTTTTCCATTCTAATCCATTTCAGTTATTAGCAATATTCACCCCTCCCACCCACAATCATACACTCACACATCCCCTGCTTAGTTCTTATAGTCCATGTACATCCAAGGATTAACATTCAGCTACAACACTCCTATATATTCTCCTTCTCAATGCATTAAGAAGGCAATCAAAATTGTTTGGACCATATTGGTAGCAAATTTTAAATGAAGAAAGTAATTAAAAAATTTACACTCTTCTGAATGGATTCCATTGGAGAGTAATAAAGAAACCATTTTAAAATAAGACCTCAGCATAAATAAGAATATCTTCAGGGCATAGGCTGTAGTCTTCTGCATCTTTTCTGTGGTGCCTGGCACCCTCATCTTAATATATTATTCTGAGCTACCATAATGCAAATAAGCCACAGATGCAACTAGCTGTTCTTTCCTCTGTGATAAAAATTTTGTTTCTGCTAGAGACATAAAATAAGCCTAGATGGCTTACTTGTTTATTCCAGTTCAAGGTGAGCAAATGTGTAAATACTTTAAAACAAAAATGGCAGTAACTGTTTTATTTTGTTATTATTCTTGTATTACCTTAACTTCATAGTATCGTGTGGTATATGTTAAATCAATAATTAATCCAAGCTCCACATTTAGGGCTTTCATTGCAGCAATTAGGTCTTTTGGTGTGAACTTCTGAGTTGGAGTAAGCCTCTGGTTAATTGCCTACAATAAAAATGGAAAAGAAAGACTTTCTTTTAAAGTTCTAATAACAACGCATTTGTAAGATTCAGCTGTTTTCATCATAACAAGGAAAAATGAGTATTCAAAAGGGAATGTTTACAGCATCAGAACCATATCCATGTATTATATGGATAAAAAATTAAATGGAACCAAATAAGAAATCATGAATTTGTTGTGTATTCCTATCCAGATGAAAAGGCAAGAAAATGTGTGCAAGTTTCACTTGCACAGTTCAATAAAATTAAAATATGCACTAATTTGATAGACAAAATATCCTGCAAAATGAGGCACAGATACATTGATTTTTAAGTAACCAAGTAACAGCAAAAAGCAAAACAGCACAGTCCCCTTTCCCCCCAACTTACTTTGTCTTGCACAACAATGCAAAACTACTGTTTCACATAAACATTCAAAGTTGTGATGCAAGAATTTGTTTCTTCAGAAGGCTTAACCTTCTCCCCACAAACATGCAGACGTTTTTGTGCCTGCTTCATCTCTTGGCAGAATGTATCTGTATGTCATTTAGCACTCAGAACTATTAAGTAAGACTAAAACACAGCTGCTAAGAAAGCTGTGTGTTGGTATGTAAAAAGTAATGAATTTTGTTTGAAAGAAATAGTGGGAGAAAAGTTTACTTACCCTGTTGTAGCTGTGGCTTTTTTGAAATGTGTTCTCCACACAGATTCCACTCTAGGTATGAAAAYGCCTCACATATGCAAGACTGGATTTTCTCTGAACAGTGAGTGCACTGTCCTCTAGTGAGAGCCTTTTGGCACAGGCTCAGCCACAACCAACAGAGACAGTGCCAAAACAGATGCAGCAGCATCTCTCAGTTCCTTTCACCTCTCAGGTCCTTTGTCAATAAGAAATTCAAGTAGACCAGACTCATCACTAATGAAAAGCAAGGCAGCCACAGACCATATACCTTTTAGAACTACAAATGCTATAGGGTAACTAATGATTTCTTATTCTGAATGTCTGTACAGATTCTAATCTAAGATGCTAACAAGCACTTATATCATGCCTGTAAACAGACAGGAATCCAAATTAAAGAATAAATAGCAGGACAGTCCTACCAAAGCTAGGATGTGATTGGGAAGCTTGAGATAAAAAGAATAACGGGGAAGAAAGCCTATGTAAGTATATAGTCCTATCTATTTCAGATACTGGTGCACTGTTGAAAAAACAGTGGAGGTTGTCTAAGTCCAAACAAAATGAACATGAGTCAGGTATCTCTCAGCTATCCAGGAGTAATTTTTAATGAAATTTGAAACTGAACTTAGCAACTTCGAGGTGACAACTGTGAGTCCGCAAAAAGTCTGGGATAAAACTTAATAGATTTTTTTTTTTGAAGATAAAAGCTATGTACCATGTAAAGTCACACTTAACACTGAGGTAGAATAATGTGTATAAAAGAAAGACATCTCTAAACATATTGTCTAATCCAGTAAACAGAGTTGAATATATTATGAAAGATTATGTTTTGACAGACTACCTGAGATCTTTCTGAGAAATTCCTGCTCGGATGTTTCACTAGAGTATTCAGTAGGTTACGTGTTTAATTTGACTTTGGTAATATGATAGACCTGTCTCAATTCTAAATTCCTTTTAACAGTATGGAAAAGAACTTGCTCAGTCTTGGCTATACCACAATGTTATTGTCAACATTACAATGACAATCTGAATGGAATGACAGAAAATCCTTGCAATTAAACCCATGATTTTAAAATATTTACTTGCAGCAGAACTCCTGCACAGATAATAATCCTTGAGTCTTGAAATACTGAAGGTATGCCCTCTGCCTTTTGGGGATCATGTTCATAGGCAGCAAAGAAGGAAACTGCTGCATATTTAAGAGGTCTGCTCCACCAAATTAATAATAGGACTTCTGACAGACTATGGCCATGAAGTGTCTAGTGTCTACTGACAGACATACTGACCTCCACCAATTTTGCAAAGGCATCACAGTTCAGCAAGCTGTGGATTTTATATGTATTCTGCCATGTATTCCATGAGCTTGAAGCACATCTCTGGCAGACTACTCATTTCTGTGTGCGGAACAGTTGAGATTGAGCAAATTGAAGAGACAGAAACGTTACAGATTTTGCTTTCTTGGGTACAAGACTTTATATCCGGACAATTTAAAGGATGGCTTCATAGAACAGGGACCTATATCCCAGCGAGATCAGGAGGACTGGAACTAAGCAACACACAAGTGGAGAGCCTATGCGTGACATACCACTATAAACATTCCCTGAGAATACCTGTCTTTTTTATGATCTCTGCTGGAGCTCCTTCCAGACTATCGTAGAGCTACAGGGGAGACTAAAGTTGGCAAGGAAGCATCAGGGATCAGGAATAGGAAATACGTTAAATAAGATGTTGAATCTAGGTCATTTAAAAGTGATTAAATGCATGGTGCTGGTGGAGATGGAAATGTTATGATTTGTAAATGACAAATAAAAATACTAATACCAATTATAAACTTTACAAGAAAGGGGAACAGATTTATAGAACAGTGTATATAAAAGTCATTGCAGATGACTAGAAGGGCTAATCTGAATTTTTAAAGAAAACACATTATTTCTTCATAAAACTTTCCTGAAGCTTGCATGAATATTAATGTTACTCCTCATTATTTTTGCTCTGTATTTAGTAGAGCCTATCCACAAGTAGTTTTTATACATACCCCTTTTAAAGGTACTTTGAATGCAATAAATCTGGTTCCTGGTATAGGCTGTCCAACCGGTGTCAAGCTCCGCCATCTGTAACGAAACAAATATTTATTTTCAAATGTTTTCAAACTGTGTAATTCAACAGAAGACACCCATAGCTCCATGTAAAACTTCTAAAATAAAGATTCTTCCTCTTAGGAATAAAACCTTGCTAAAAACCAAAGCACATAGTTTGAAGTAATAATTATTACAATTTTAAAGGAACAATATATCTATGTGAAATATCTTACAAACATCAGGCAAAAACCTGCTGTCATATTTCACATAGCTTGAATATACGGTTATTTCAAGTATTTCCAAGCACAAAAATATAAGTTTTTTTCTTTTCTACGATGGACCATGCAGCTAATAGCATAACATATTACGATTCAGATTTCCAAACAGCAGGGTCCAATAGTTCCTAAATCCCTTGGGCACCTAAAGCAAGCAATCATAACTGATGTGCACCAGAGTTTGAAAAACTGACCAATTAAATATGTGTACATGAGTAAAATCTTTTGAAAACTCTATCCCCATTAGTAGCCTGCCTGCTTGTTTCACCAAGAAACTATGTAAGATCTTTTAACAACCACTATAAAAACATTTGTTATGATATATATTTGAATAAAATTAATAGATTAGCATTCTTCTGGGATAAAAGAAACAGAAAGAGTTCTCTAAAAGATTCTGGAAGAATATCAATAGAGTATTACTATAGGAAAATAAAAAACTCTGATCAGGAAAGAAGCTTACTTAGCACATTCCATAACTTACATAAAGACATTCTTATTGTCTCCAAGTCTAAAAGAAGGAGCCATAATAAAATGAATCTTTATTCTCCATAGAACACTATTATAAAGAAAATATTTCCTGGAGATAACCTGTATGATTACTGTTATCATACTCTAGAATTATATCCCCAAATATGCAATTCTTTCACGAATTGGTTTGCAAGGTATCTTCAGGACATTTGAAAACAATTTTTTCCTTCCTTCTGCATCAACTTCCAAAAAATTCCTCCACTCAAAATGGTAGGGCAGCATTTACAAAAATGTAGCACCAATATAAAGCAAACAGAAAGATAAGGTTCACTGGGTAAAAAAAATTTTTTTACAGTTGATGGAAAATTTTCAATTTGGCCAAGTTAAAAACCCTTAAAAAGCTTGTCATAGCCTCACATTAATCATTTTAATTGACAATAAAATGCTAAGTTTACTTTCATTAAAAAATACACAGCTTCTAGATTTTGCAAGTGGGTTTATTTTGCAATATGCCTCTTATTGTTGACTGCACTTACTCTTGACACTTTGAAAAATACAGAGAATATTCCACTGAACCAAAATGAAGCAAAAAATCACCTCAGTAATACAAAGATTTGTGTTACAACACTCAAAATCCTAGTAATTCCAAAAAGACAAAGAACTGATACGCACTAATTCTACACTGTACTAAAGAATATCTTGATGTATCATATTTCAAAGATCCCAGAGAGTTTTAAAATAAAAAACATGAAAAGCTTTACCTGAAGAGGAACCCAAGTCAATGAATAGTTTATCAACTTTACCTTATAAAGGCTCAAACAGGAAACTTACTAAATTTAGGATTTCTACTACTTCTCCTCAGGTGAGGACAAATTATCTCTATGACCTCAGAAGATGCAACTGGGTGACCTAAAAGCTTCATGGCCCTTCTGTGTTTTCAGCGAGTACCTCAACTATTAGAATACAAAACATTTTCATAAGATTCTTTAACTCTGGTGCCCATTCACTTACAATTCTCTGAACTAAATGAATCCTCCCTTTGAAGGGAATAGCCAATAACTTCTATGAATTCCTTTCTGATTTCCATAGAACGGCCTCATTTATGAAATAAACTGAATTCTGTTTTAATATAGAATATTAAATATAGAATATTTAATATAGAATATTAAAATAGAGAATTCACTGAATATTTTGCTTTGTTCACAATTCCCATCTGTGACCAGAACAAAAACTAGATGTTGGCTGGCAAAACTCTCAGTGAAATATCCATAATTATACTTATATAATTTTAACATTAACATTCACAGATTTTTGGAAGTAATGAAGCAAATGCTTACAGCATGGTGAAAGGAAGCATGAGCAATACTAACAAACCACCTCACTTCATTTACTACATTAACATCTTTAGCACCAACTTATGTTTTTTATTTTCATCATGAGCTAAAGAACAGATTCAGGCTAACAATGTAGATAAACAGATGCTTAGTTTAATGGATAACAAGAGAAAAAATGAAGAAATAATAATGGCTCATAATTAGGAAGGCTACTGCAAACTCAGCTGTCATGCAGAAGACAGAGGTAAGGTGAGAAGGTACAAGGGCAACCTAGAGACGGCATCACAGAGAGGTTTTTGCAGAAAAAAGCTTTTACTACATTATAAATACTGCATGAACTTTATGCCTTATAATTGCAGAGAGGGAACAAGAGAAGTCAGGTAAAACCAGATAAAATTGAACACATTCTCAATCACCACAGTTTGAAAAGCGTTGCTCAAAAAAATGCGTATTATAGAAGAAGTGTTCTAACTTGAAAAGTTTTTCAAAGCGAATTTTCAAGCATGTAAACTTTGGAGGCTGGTAGTCATCCACTAGCTGCAAAACAAGAAAGCAGGCACCATATGAGACTGCTCCATTTACCCTAGCTTAAGATAAATAAATTCTGTGTGAATCAGCTGATATCACAAACAGTGTAAATGTACAGAAAAATATTACTGAAGCTAACAAAGCTCACAGCTTAATGGAATACCCTGGTCACAAGAACTGCTCAATGAAAAAAATGAAACAAAACCTATGAAAGACTGAAACCTGCCCTGTGCATAGTTTAATTATTTCATTCACTTAATCTTAAAATGGTATTAAATGCTATGAAGCATATTTAATGTACACTCAATCCAAACTACTGTTAAAAGTAATGACAAATTAAGGTTTAACACTGACTCCGGCCTCTTGCCAATTTTAGTAACTCTGAAAATTACATTCCCTTATTTAAAACAAGGAAATTTTCTTCCTGCTTTTGCTCTTAAAACTTTCAAATAAAATTACGAAATGGACTGTGTGCAGGGTTATAGAAACTAGTGCAGCAAAAGCTGTCATGTAAATAAAACAAACAAGAACACAGTATTCCTTCTTCAAGCTAGTTCAACTACTTTTTGGTGTTAGCTGTACCAGTAACAGGTATAAAATGCTTTACACAAGTATAATTTGACAACCAGCTAGAGTCTATTGTTCACATGCACAGTTTTAGGAACACTTTGAAGGAAAGTAGAAGTCAAAAATCCCAACCACAAAAGACCAATTTAGGAACTTCCTTACGCAGGAAGTCGATTTTTAGAAGATGCCATGTTAGAAATTCAGGTCTTCTTTAACCTTTCTATTGGAAAATTATATGACTGGAAATTTATCATGATTATCATAAATACCAAGCAATTAGGAACAAATAAGAAAAATTGCTTAAAAACTTACTTGGAAAATTAGCAGTGTAACAGACTGCAAAAATTCTGAACTTTCTTTCAGATTAAGGGATTTCACAAATCCTCCAAGAAAATTTGCATCTTGCAACAAGAAAACAACAAAAACTTTAAATGGTAGAAAATGAGCAGAAGGCACTTCATCAGGAAATACACAGGGTATGCCTTGCACACTATCTTTAAAATCCTATCTTTAACATGAAATTTCTGCATACCAATGCAGAACTAAAAAATAATCTCAAAGAAAAAGAGCAGGTTCAAATTAAGCAAAGATTGGCTAAGGAAATAAATTCAAATTTGTTCTGAGGCCAATGAAGGAGTATGGTTGGGGAAGTAAAGGTGACAGGGACTAAATCAAGCAAAATTCTTACAGAAGTCTGGATAAAGGCAGAAAAGAGCAAAGAAAGATGAGATGCAGGAGGCCAGAGGAACAGCAGTTAGGGGTGCAAAGACATAAATAAGCATTTTAACAAGTATTAAGAAGGAACTGTGACACTGGATTTGTGTTCTGTTTGAACTTAAGTGGAAGGAAGAATGCCAGAAGTCCAAGATGCCATCACAAGCATAAAGACTTGACACCATGACCATGAATGATTAAAAAAGATGACAGAGGGGGCTTCAGTGACAAGGACTAGCTGGACATGAAGCAGCTGAAAAAAGAGCAGGAATTTCCTGAAAGAGGTAGTGACACTTTACTGAGAAATACACAGACACAAGGTTTATTTCTGTGTCTAGCAATAAGTCTAGACATTTGCACCATAGAGGTGGTAGCTCTGGTCGCAGAGCTGGTAGTATTCACCCTAGAAGGATGTTGGGATAAGAGTCTAAGATGGAATCACGTAGATTCAGCGAAACACTGCAGCTTCCCAATCTCAATAGTGGTCAGAAAAAGACAGACAGATCCAGAGAAACTGAAGTTTGAGAACTACTGCATAAAATGCAACACAGCAATGGCTGTCAAACTGCAGACAGTTTAGGGCAGAATACATTAAAGCAAACTATAGTCCTAAAATCTGTAATATTGTTTGGTCTTGACACAGAACAGGCAAACAGGCCGAATTTCCTTCAGAATCTCAAGGAGTGTGTAAAAAAATTTCAAGTCAAACTCTTCTTTTAGTTTGCATCAAAATAACTATGACAGGCTTTCATGGGGTACCAAGGTGGTAATTAGAATTTTTCCGGGCTCTAGACTATTCAAAGGCACAAAACCAGAATTACTATTCTAATAGGAAAGTACTTAAGAGAGAATAGCACTTAAATGAAAGGTGACATATTGCGCACACACGATATATTTTCAATTACAGCTTTATTTCTCTAAGTTTTCAAATGGGCAAACAATTCATGGGACTACATTCAGACCAAGATCTGAAAGTTAACAAGTCATACAAATTAACCAACTATTTCTTTCTTTGATGTTCCTAATTCCCACTTCCCTATCATGTTTTGCCTTCATTGCTCCCCAACCACCATCAAAACACAGGCAGAATTTTACCTGCTGTTCTAAACAAAAGGATCACTTCTGGAATGAGAAAAAGTATTAAAATCAAACTAAAACACCTTCTCCCCCACCCCCACGAAATTTCTGTGATTCTTGAATGGTTTCCGGTAAAAAAAAAAAAGAAGATAATATTATTGCTATTACAGACTCTAGTCAGCTACTCAGTAAGTGGTTCTAAGTCTGGCTTACAGGAAAATATTTTCTTGTTTACCCATTTTAATTGAAATGAAATCATGTTTTATTCTTTGCCTTTTTCTTTCATCTAAAAATTTCAGAGATATGCAGTAACAGATAGAACTGCTTTATTAAAAAAAAAGAAATGGAACTATTTTCATGTATCCTAGTAAAAGTTTACAAGATATAGGTGATCTATGCTAACCCAAGAATCTAATAGCAATATGCTTTTTAACAGCAGTGATCGGTAAAACGGCCTCTGTTTGAGGACAAAGGATAAAAAACAAACAACAAACTTAGAAAAACACTTTTAAAAAACAATAAGCTTGAGGATCAGTCAACTGAGGATCATGAACAGAGCCTGCATATAAGCCTCCAGATTCAGGTGGGATAACAAAAGAAATTTCTTATAGCAAAGCCCATGATAAAGACAAGCTTATGGCAAATTTCAGTAGCATTAGTGAATAAAATTTATTATTAATCCTGCAGCTTCTATAGTTAAGTTCAAAGGTATGTCAAACATCAAGACAGTTATTCAAATAAAAAAATATTAGAATATAAATATTTTGGATAAATCTGGCTTATTGTTAATAAAAAATGTGATAATGACATATAATGAACTAGAAAACACATCACAGATTGTAAATACTACTAATATCTGCAATTATTCAATGCAATTCATGAAATTCAGTTAAGATAATTTTATTCAGTTGATATGAACTCAATTTGCAGTTGTTAAAGTAGATCTTACTATGAATTAGTTCTAAAATTTAGAAAATTATACTGGAAATTACAGTTATTTTATCCCCTTAACAGGAATGTTAAACTAAAATATGACATAATTCAGGCCGAAACTCTATGTTTCTCACTTAGCTCTAGTAAAAGGTTTAACTGAAGCAGACAAAGCATTTAACTGTATATAACTTATATGCAATCATTTAAATAGATGCATACTTATTTTCTTCTGTGATTTTTTTTTGCCAAAAATAGTATCTGTTTCAAGTAAAGATACTACCAACTCTTTCCACAGTAAACTGGTCAAGAAGGCTAATAAATAACCTATAGGTAAAATATGATGGAACCATTGACTTGGAAACAACTTTAAAGCTTCATGTCTTTTGCTTGTTAGATCTCAGTGACAGAATTAGGTAGAAATACACAGCACAGCAAATGATCAACAGATACATTACAAGTTCTTTATGGCAAAACTGTTAAAATTCATTGTTGGTCTTTCTGAAACATAAACCCACTTTAGATGGAAACTTTAGTGTATTAGACAGAAGCACTTAAGACTGAATAATCACATAGACACCAGCTAGCTTCACATCCAACCAAAACAAAATTTAACTACATTGGCCAAAATGAAAGACATCAGGGCTGCCTCTACCCTAAATGCTAAAACACTCTTCTGGAGAAAAAAAAAAAAAAAAGAATAAAAATTCTATACTGCAATACCTCTACAATGTAATTATGGTATTTTTAACAGGCAAAAAATTAAGTGTAAAAGCTCTCTCATCTTACATTTCCTAGTGCATAACAACCAGTCCAGCAATCACATGTTCCAGCATTCCAGAGTAGGAGGAACTAGTAGTGAACTAAAGGCATTAATTCAGAATGATTTTCGCCTAATAGCTAAAAATCAATGTTAGTATTAAAGGTATATATTTCTGAAAAGCTGTAATGGGTGGAAAAGTAAGTTCAGAGAGCAATATTTGAAGCTATGCTTAACAATTTAGGTGTTTCTAAAATGTTGGAGTCTCTTACAAACATCTATGATTATGGAGTAGTATGGTATGGATTACCAGTTTAGAACTTACCTCGGGAAGTGAATTCCAAATCATTCAAGAATGGTAATACAACTGTAGAGAAACTTAAGACTGAAATGGATTCAGCTGTGGCAAGATCATTTAGAAAATACAGCTTTCAACCTCTCCTCCTTTATTTGGCTACTAGTACTTGCATGATATACATACAGCCTTATTTTCCAAGTGGCTTCTGTACCTCTACAGACTCTAGAACCAATACTATTCTGCTGAAGAAAAAATACCCTTACACAGACCATGACACACATTCAAGACAGAACACATACTGAACAGGTAATAAGCAGAAGGGAGAGAATATAGCTGTTAGTCATCTGTTACTACAGAGATTTCTCACTTCATTTTTCTTCAACCCCTGTAAGAGGGATACGGATAAGCCACAGCCTGTAAAAAAGACAGTCAGTGTGGATGTAAAGCATGGGAGAAAAGTTTCCTTATTGTATCACCACAAAATACGTAACTGCATAGCTTTTTATTTGCTGTGTGCATTGTAACACAGGATCTGGGCCTTAAAGTTGTATAGCAATGATGTCATCATTACTCAGGTATACAAATATCTCCACTACCCCACATTTTTGAAGTGTAAGTATTCTATGCCTGATGGTATGAGGCACTTTTACTTTACAAATAAACTCTCACCTCTCACCTTACTGTAACCCTCCCCTCTCATTTACCCTTGAACATGCACTTTGTAGGCCAAATTACGCAGTCAGTTATGTCATAGTCTTTAACACTACAATCTAAGGGGAAATCTTTGTGCTTTTAAGTCTGCACAGGAGCAATTCAGTTAAATATGCCTGTTTATGATGCAAAAGTAAAAATAATTCATTTTCTCCTTATAATAAAGACCCTGCCCTTGGGATTTTTTTTTTAACCATTTAAATGAAACATCCAAGAAAGTGTCATTTTGGCAGATGCTTTTCAGAACAGAACCTGACTTTATGAAATTATATCCACAGTAGAATTTTGGATGCTGATGCACAAACATGTATAATTCTGTAAAAACACCACAGTATTTTGTGAAACTATTAGTTTGTTAGATAACTCAATCTCCCTCTACTGGCTGGTCTACCAGTAAAACACCCCAATATATACTGAGGGACGATACCTTTTCAGACATTGTGGAGAACTAAAACTTTATTCCACAGTGCAAACCCCAGTGGAAGGTGTCACATGAATGCCTCTCTTCTACCTATGCCTCCCACTATGAATTACTTCTCCAGCACTACCTTCTAGGATTTAGACTCTAATGGACACTGTACAGCTCAGCTCTACTCCAGGATTTTACTGGGAAAAGGGAGAAATGCTTTCTGCTATGACAGGATGTGGAATAGCCTTACTTCCACTCCACCTCCTGCTCCCACTGCTAGAGTAGACTGCAAACAGCTCCACACCCGGAATGGGATGAGGGCACAGCGACAGGGGCACAGAACCAAGACTCGCACTGCAGATACAGGGGCAATACTGGCAATTAATATTACTTTAGGTATTAAGTACACTCACAGTTCTGATACTGGCAAGGTTGCTCAGTACTGTAACATAACCCTTATAAAAATTCAACTTTTAATTACGCTGCAGACAGTATTGTAAAAGGAGACAGTAATTAGCTGTCTAACCAATCAAAAAAATCAAATCCATATTTGATATACTTAAAAATAATATTTCAAACAACAACCAGCAAAAAAAGATTTTATTCTATAGTAAGAGGTAGATACTTAAGTACATTTGTAATGTATCAGTTTATCACAAAGACTTCTCAATTGTTTTTTTCCACTTATGAAACATCTAATTAACCAATATAGTTTATTTGTTCAACTCAAATAATAATTAGCAATTTTTGTAATAATCTTTATATAATGACCAAGTATAATAGCAAATTATTTGGTCATTCAGCTTAAATAGAGCCTCAGAAAATAAAAGATGTTTATGCTCTTCAACAGGATACTTCATTTGTTCACTTTGTATCAAAATAACATACATTGAAGTTGTAACAATGAATGTTTTTGAATTTGATATTGAAGAGACGATGTCAATTCAGTAATATACTATGTTTTTGTTTGAAAACTGCTAATCATATTAGTAAAACAGACTAAAAAAGACTATCATGAAGGAAGAAAGGAAAAAATATAAGAAGTTTGTGTACCTGACCACATTCTGTACAGCAGATAGAGACTGAAATACAGTTTGGTTTGTGTACAAAAAGTTTAGTAAAGGCTTTTACCTGTTTTAAGAAACAATGCTTAGGACAAATATGGCCATACCAATGTAAGGCATGTGGATTTATAAATTATTCTCACATGAGAAGAAGCATAAGTAACATTAACTGTGTCCATTCTAATGCTTGTTTTTTAGTTTTTAATTATAATCATTTAATTAAAATAGTACAGTCTCTACATATGAAGAAAACCTAAATTTCACCATTTCTTGTTTAGTTGCACTATCCTAAGCTACTTCTAACATAACTGAAACCTCAAATTTATTGTATTGCTTTAACTAACAGACTTTTAAAATCTCTTAGCTATTAAATTCTGGTATGGAAACAGAATGCTTAAAGTTGTTTGTTGTTTTATTTTTTTATTTTTTAACACAAGCAATTGCACACCAGAATAATCACATGAATTTAAATTAAAATTGTTCAGAACTGCAAAAAGATTTCAGATACTCTTAAAAATGTCCTTATGTAGACTGACTTTCTTCCACTTATCTTCCAGAGTATTTCTCTTACACTATCATTAAAAACAAAACAGTTATTGTTAGGTTTATTGTTACTGCAATACTACAGTACAATTGAGGCTAAACTTCTATAGTACAACATGCTTCAGACTTGCCCCTATGCCACAGTGTACCACAATCTCACTTCTGCCAACAACTACTTCTGGGGCCAGTAAACTGAATGTGCAGCAACAACTAGGTTAAAATCAAACTACCTTCATTTTTCTTCCAGGGTTCACTATTTTTTCCTGGTCTGCTACCCGGATTTACAGTAAAGTATTACAAAGTATGGCGCTGGCTCAAGGATGACATCAATATACTGCTACCTGAGAATGAGAGACTTAAGATTCCTTAAATTCCTTTAATAGCAAAACTCTCATACTGTGGATGTCTACCCTGATTTGTTAATAGTATTAAAAAGAATATCTGGAAAAGCTGAAAGCATTAAAGTATCACAGGCTTCACCAGATGATTGCATTAGCTTTATAACCAATTACTCCTAAGTATATGTTTCTCTCCTTGAAAAATACAAAGGTATGAGTTTCTAATTTCAGAAACCAATACAGTCCAGTGGTTCTTTTATACTTAGGGAAAAATGCCAGTAGCCTAAATGTTGTCAGAGTTGCTTCAGTTAAATGCAAGGGGAAAAAGAAGAGAAAAATGAGTATCTGATGCATTCCCAATTTTTTAGTGATAATTTCCGAGTATGGAGAAAGCAAGCAGCACAGTTATTCTTTCAACCTTCCTGCTTTACTTTTTGCAAGCCTAAGCTATTTTAGTTCAAACTTTTTTTTGTCCAACTTCTAACTGAAGTTTCATACACACTATAAAAAGAGGAAGAAACTTTTAGCTTTTTTAAAATAGTACTTTAATTTTAATCTCTGCGTTTGTCAGCTATGACATAAAATGTAAAGTTTCTTGAAGTTATTTTTAGAAGTTTGTTCATCTTTTGTTTCTACTGACTGCTTTTAGACAGCATATTTTACAGGGAATCATGTTTCTGTATTTTATTGCTCCTTTGAAGAATGTTCTTAACAAAGTAATATAACACTTCACCTGAAACAAGGCTAACGCCCACCTAAAAAGTTACAGCCCCATAACAATGTGCCTTTACATCTCAGTACACCCAAGAAGTATGTATTGATGTCAGCATGGGTTAAATTTTTAATCTTGGAGTTTTTCTTTTTTTAATAGAGCTGGAGAATAGAAATGCACCTATTCTACATGAGACCGTTCTGTGGTCCTCATATGCACACTCCTGCTCAAGTCATTAGAAAGCCAGTAGAATACTGCATTTGAGGGTTTTTTTTTTGCTGATAAAACATTTTTGTTGTCCTCTTGTTAAAAAAAAAGAAAAAAAGATGTTTCTGAACCTGATTCCATGAAAATGTTCTTTGTCCACATGCATGCAACCACGTGCTCCCATCTTATCTGCTCTTCCCCCACTCTTGGTAGCAAACATCTGAGTAGTCAGCAGGACGGACTACGCTCCCATTTCCCCAGGTAAGTATGCACTTGGGGGTAAGAAGGTTAGGAAGAAGGGACTGCATTTGGCTGATGAAGGACAAGTGTTCACAGACAGGCTGGAGTATTATACTCACCTGGGGGGTGATGGGCAGGGTTGTTCCTGTCTTGGAGAAGATACCTACCTTACCTGGCTGTAGGTGGTGGAGAAGATGCTTGTGGCAAGAAAGCGCCTGGGGCGGTCTGCGCCCCTTCTCTGTGGGCAGGACTGTGCCCACTCCTGCCTCTCGCTTAGTGTGGGGGATACTTACCCATCGGGGATAGTATTCTTCTTTACCATGCTGAAAGCAGGAGCAGGCAGAGCAGGAGGCAGCGGTGAAAGTGGGCACTGCAGCAAAGGAGAGAGAACCGCGCAGTTAAGGTGCTAATCTCTTTCTCCACCAAACGGGCCTTCTCACAGGGCTGACTCTCAAGGTAAAACAAACCAAGCAGTCAGCGGGGGCCTGAAGCCATCCTGAACAAGTTCTGCAGCTCGCAAGCTAGCCTATTTTCTCCACTGCTACAGTAGGACAAGAGGGAAAAACAACAACTCACCTCTCCTCTCCAGGAGACCAAAAGAAACAGAGAGGAGAGGCGGCAGGTTTCTCTAACTCTAGCAGCAGCGCTGCGGGGACGAGGCTCCTCCTGGCAGACCCTTCCGTCCCTCTGCCGCGGCTCGGAGCAGCCTGTTCTGCCCTTGTCTCAACGTGACGAATCTCCCGGCAGCTGCAAGAGGCCAGGCCGGCACCTCAGCGAGGGAAGGCCGATCACCTGCCCCGCTCTAACCTAAACGGCTCCGATCCCGCAAGATCCTGGGCACCGTCAGCACCTGCCGCTCGCGGTGGGCCCCGGGCGGGGAGGGGAAGGGCGAGGGGGGCGCCCCCCTTCCGCGGGGGGCCCATGTCCGCCGCTCCAGAGAAGACGCTTGAGGCTGGCGTGAGGCTCCCTCCTCAAAGCCGCATGTCCGCGCTCGCGCAGGGCCCGGGCAGGGCCGCCGCCGAGGCCGGCTCGGGGCACTCTCGGAGCGGGAGGCGGCTGAGCTCGGGGGGGAGGAAAAGAGAGAGAAATGGGGGCGGGGGGAGGCTGCGGCCCGGCTGCAGGGGGCGGGCAGTCGACTGTCGGAGGGGGCCCGGGCTGCGGCAGGGAAGGGCCCGGGCGCCGGCGAGGCGAGGCGAGGCGAGGCGGGGCGGGGCGGGGCGGGGAGGAGCGGGGCTGCGGGCGGCCCGTACCCTGACAGGATTTCCCTTGCAGAGGAAGCTTGGTGCGAGACAGACGACACAGAACGTTCCCGAACGGGTGCGGACTGCGCATGCCCGGCAACCGGCCGAGCCGCCGGGCGGGGGGGGGGTGCGCCTGCTCCCCTGGAGCCGGGCCCGGGAGCGCCCACCGCGCCTGCGCCGCCGCCACCGCCGCTCGGCGCGGCGGGGGAGCCGCTCGGCAGCGTGCAGCAGCCTGCTGGCCAATAAGACGCGGCGGTGCCTCTGCGCGTGCGCAGTGAGAGGCCGGGCGGGGGGGGCAAGCCTTGGGGCGCATGCGTGCTAAGCAGATTTTTCGGGGGGGGGGTGGCGCATGCGCGGTGGTTGCGGGCGCGAAGGGCCCCGGTATGGCGGGAGTCGGTGGCAGCGGCGTTGCGCAGCTCCCTCCGGCTTCCGCGCTGGGTGGGTGGAAAGAGAAGGCTTTGCTTCTCCGCGGTGGGAGGTTTTGCGTCAGGCAGCCCCGGCGTCCCGGGCTCCGCCGCGCAGTCGGGCCCCGGGTGCGCTGGGTGACGCCGCTGCCGCCGTGGCCGTGGCCGGGTGGAGGGGCGGAGGTTGGCGGGAGGCCGCGAGGGAGAAGCGTGCGGGGCGGCGAGGACGAGCTGGTCTCCTCTTACACCGAGAGCTACGCTGCGTCCCCGTCCGCAGCCTCCCCTCGGAAGATGCCCCGGGGGCCCTCTTCGGCCCTTCTTTCCCGCGTTTTCTTTTTCTCCTCGGTCTGTCCCGCAGGTTGCTCTCCTGTGCCGTGTCTGGTGCCTCTGTCTCGCAGCAGCACCTTGTTCGCTTATTTTCTCTTAAATGATGAATAGATGAGAAGGCTCCCCCTGCTTCTTGTTAGAGTGGAAGACAGGTGCGTGGCGAAGGAGAGGTAATCGCTGCCGAGTCACTTAATAGTGCAGCGCTAGTTCTAGTGTGCGTTTTCAGGCTGGTGTTTTAAGTCGTTTTTGAAGCTCCCTCAAATGTTTGCGGTCTAAAGAACTTACGCAGTTGATAACTTTTGGTGTGTTGGTGAATGGATGGTGTGAATTCGTTACAGGTTTTTTCTGTAGCTACTGTTTATTTCTTTAAATGAAATGGAGGCTGCAAATGTTAGATTTCAGAGTAGAAGTTCTCTACCACATTTTTGATAAGTCTGCTTGTAACTTACACAGCTTCAATTTAGCCTGAAATTCTTGTGCTGGTAGTAAAGAAACAGAACAGCTTATTCCTGTGTGTCAAGACAATTAACTCTAAGACTTCTATTTCTTCATCTTTAAAAATGTTACAGACTGGAAAAAAAAACATAACTTTTTTCTCTGAATACATATTTTAGTCTCTTTGTCCTTTTTTCCCTTTCGCTCCTTTATTCTTACACACTTTAAAGCAATGCTTATGTAACTTCTTGTTTACTCTGCTGAATTGAATGTGTTCTGAGATTGTGTTCCTTTTTTCAGTGTACATGTTTTAAATCTTCTTTACTTCTCAATGCAGACACTTCATGGATCCTGATTAGAAACAAGATGAGAAGTCATCAGGTGAAATAATTAAGAGAAGTAATTTAAAAATAACTTAAATTGTTAGATTTCATATTTTTCATTTGTACTAGTGTTCAGTAAGAACAGTTGGTAACTGCAAACAGCAGGGAAGTACACAGGAAATCTAATAGGTCCCCAAGTATTCTGTCTTGCCACTTTCCACCCCTCCTCCTTTTTTTTTTTCAAATCCACCTGGGAAATGTTTCACTAAACACCTCACAAAATCAGTGGCAATGAGAATGAAAAGTCACTAGTTAATGCTTTAGAGCTGAGAGCTCAGGTTATAAACAGGGTGGTGTTTTGGTTGGATCAGCTTAACGAATGAAATGCACACAGCAAGCTTTCTGTGAGAACAGTCATGTTCATCTTCACTTACATGCTGCCTGAACATGTTTTTGCAATGATAAAATGGGGACAGTTATTCCATGGTATTTCAACGCATGGCTTTCTGCACTACTATTTTATAGTATTTTGGCCCTTGGCTCATAAGAACACTAAAGCATTACGCAGTGCAGTGGGCCATAGCATGCATTTGCTGTTCTTAGAGAAAAGAGATGTAGGAAAATGGGTGGACCTGCTTCTGTGAAGACATTTGTGTTGTAACTGCACTGTAAGAAAAGTGTGCTGAAGAGATTGTTGAATTTGTATCTGTTAAGTAAAACAGTGTTTTTAGAATATTAAATTAGCATTTCAATTAGTGGGATAGCTGTGGAGTCATAATTATGATTGTTTGCATGTTTTCCATAACTACTGTGGAAAAGTTTACTGTTGCGGAATCTAATGAATGGGAGTAGAAAAGCAGAAAACTTCTTAAGTTTTTATTTTGAGTATAAAAATTATTATGATCTGAGAATAGTAGAATACAGCTCATACCTTGGGTTTTCCTCAAATTTTGTGTGTGATCACTGTGCAAGCTGACTAGTCATATCTTAGCCATCTTCTATAATACAACTATTGAAGTTTCACAGCAGTGTTTTCATGGATTTACCCATTATACCCATATTTATTCACAGTTACCCTCAAAAATGTTTTATTTCGAGTTTGTATTTCAGTACTTTTGCTCTTGTTTATTTTTCTTTACAAGAGTAGTCATTTTGAACCTGGTGGATTCTTATTTCAGTGTATTTAGGTAGTAATCAAATCATATTTCAATCTTCTAACTATATTGCAGTTTTCAGATCCCTCTATAAAAAAAACAAAACAAAACCTTTCCAACCTTCTAATAATTTTTTTTTGGTAGCTTTTTACTGTAGCTTTTCTTGTTTGTCTTGTTTTAAAATATAGACCCCCAAAATGTATTTCAGTGTTGGCTAGGTCAGTACTGTGTAGATATACAATGCCTCTGTGCTTACATTGTTACTGTTTATACAGTGAAAGATTATACCTGTTCTTTTTGCTTTACACTTGCATGGAATCTGATTTGCAGTTTGATTGCACTAACTTCTAGGTAATTTTCACAGTGATTTGTTTTTCAGGATACCTTTTGTATGTATAGAATACATTCCTTGCATTGTGCAGCTTTGTGTAATTAAAACATATTTTCTTAGAGTTTACCTGGTCTGGAGAACCTGTATAGTTTGCTTTCAATTTGATTTACCATTCTTTAATCATTTCTGTTCTGTTACCTGTACAGTTTCCTTATGGGATTTTGTATTTTCTTTATTTGATGAAAAAAGTAAAAGTTGTTGGTCTACATAGTAAACCTTTTCATCTCCAGGTCACAAAGGACTCTTTAGGTTCAGATTGGGTTCTCATTATCACTCAATACTATTTAGACACAGTTTTGTGATAGTAGCACTAAGTGTGCTTTCAAATTATGTTATGTTCCCAAAGCCTATGCTCAAGTATGGTGTCACTTGATTTGCTGTCACTTGAGTATAGTGTTGGATACTCTTTATTTAATCCATGCTGCTATCATATCTCCTTCACAGTTAAAGCCAGTGCCAAATTCTTTTCTAACTAGATGTTTCAAAATACTCCACCTCCTTAATCAAGGATATGTGAGGAACACAAATTCAAAACAGCTAATCATCTTCCTTGCTTAAACAGTAATAACCTGATTTATTTTTGTTTTTAGTATCCTTGAAATTTCATTGGGTGATAGTGTTTGGTTTGTTTGATTATTCCTTCTGCACTCCCCTACACTACTATGAATTTGCATCAGTGGATGACAGCCAGAATGGCTGGCAGTACTGAAAGCATGCTCTGAAAATTTAAACCACCTGACTTACAGTGAAACAGCTGTTGTCAACATCATAATTTGTGTATTCATAACATGTTTTTGAAATCTCTTTGATACTGTATCAGATAACATGAATCATGGAGCATATATAGGAAATATTTTAAGCAAATATTATGAGTTCTTCTTCTTCTTCTTCTTTGCTCTGTCCTACTTATTTCCTCAAAGATTTACTTCAATCCTGTCCTGGAATAAGTGCTTTCCTGAGTTTTGGGTCTTACCGTAGTTTTGAGATGCCTCACTTAAATTAGAAATAGTTTGTGAAAAGCATGAAATTTGCAAATATACTTTTCATATTGGATTAATCCTCTTGATTTTCACTGCAATGTGATAACTTATACCTGTTAATTTTATTTTGCATATTGATTTTTTTACTATAACTTCCATGTTTTTTGATCTTGTGTATAGTTGTTAAATGTCAGGTGTGCCCTTAAATTTTTAATTGAATTGTTCTTTGAAGTTGTGCAATCTTCAAATTCTTTCTAATCAAAGAACAGTCTCTGAGATGTTAAGGAGAATGGAAAAGTGCAAAATGCAAAATTCTGTTAATAGCTATGCTCCTATAGATCTGTAATAGTTCTTGCTTTGTTTTTGAATGTAAGTAGTTGTGGATTTCCGTCAGTGCAGCTGAGAGCAGAATCTAGTTCTCCTCTTGTGAAAAGAGAACTTGCATCCATTTTGTTTTGCAAAGAAGAGATTTCAGTCTGTGAATGGTTTGAGATGTTTGTGTGGTAGATACACTGTTAGAATTAAAGGAAGATCAACTAGCCACAGCTGAGGCATGCTATAAACCAGTTGACTTCAACAAGTACCTCTGCAGTGTTTGGAACAAGAACAATTTGAAATCAGTCTTCTGAGCAACAGCTGTGTTCTCTCATTTTAATGGTACAGTGTGATACTGGCTAATATTCCTGCTTAATTTAACATTAAAAAATACTGATTGGAACGTGATATTAATAACCAGTAAACTGCTGTAAAGAACATCTCTCTTCCTTTCATGTATTGTAATTTCAATAAACCTAAAAGCTCACACCTTTAGTCTTGTGTTATTTGTTATTTTGATAACTGGTTGTATGTTGTCATTGTAAATTTGAAGCAGTGCAATTTGGCAAAAACATCGTTTTATTATTTTTATTTATAAAATGCTAATGTAAATTCAGGAAAAATTTAACTGAAAAGTAGGCTTTGCCTTATGCTCTGAAACATAAATTTGAGCTGTAGCCACAAGAGGGAGCAAATTGCATGGTTGGGACTCTTCCCTAAATTGTCTTAACTTCTGTTGTCAAGAGTCATGGACCACTAACAGATTGATTCTCTTCTAATGCAAAATCAAGAGTGTGAATTAATCTGTAAAGTAGTGATATTAAATCTCAAATACCAGGAATATTGCATATTTACTTCCTTATAAATAGTTTGATAATATTTATATTCCATAATACAAAAATTTGACAGTAGTTGGTCAGCTAGTTAACATAGAGTAAATCCCACATACAGTTTTTTTTCTTTATATAAAAAGCTTGAAACCTTTCCCTGACTTGTTTTTCATAGTTCACTGAAGACAGTGAGTGTATTGGTAGACCACAAATAGAAAAACTTGTAAAATAGAATCTACAGGAAGGTAGATAAAAATAAAAATACTGATTTACACTCTTCCTGTTATTGTGCAGCAAAACTTAACCAGTCAGCTAGAAGTATATTAATTTTTATTGTTCCATGCTTGCATTGAATAGTCCCATTGAACTCAGTGGCACTTCCCATGGTTTAAGGTAGAGGTTCCTGAGTTTAACTTCCTCATACTCACATCGGTAGTGATAGCAGCTCCAGGTGGTGTGCGAGGAGGCATGCCCCCAAACCTCTGTCAATGCTCTCACTCCTGCAAATGAGAAACCCATACTGCTCTCTTTCCCATCCCCACCACCACTGCTCTTACTTCTAAGTGAGATTCTCAACCTCAGGTTTGCTCCAACTTAAGCCGCATCTGCAGTGACCAGAAAACGCAGAGTCCCTTACTGTATGCAGGAGGGAGCTACCCTGAAGCAAGATGAACAGAAATAACCTGTGTGGAGTTCCTTATTCTATGGGTTAAGTTTGTATCTTCGCACAAGCAGGATTGTGCACATCTGAGTTGCACAGGTGTGCTACTCTGAAGTGGCAGCTGCTGCAGACAGACTAAAAATTGATTTATTCCTGTTTCCGGCAGCCCTGAATATGCACATACAGAGGCCAGTAGCATTTGTTTAGAGAGAGTATAAAACCAAGTACTACTTTTAGGATCTTGTGATTTAATATACATTATCATTGTGGAAAAATGGATAATAATTTGGCATTTGCAAGTATACTCCTGCATTTTTAGAATTATTGAGGTATAATGTTGACCAGATGGTACTGGGGGGGAAAAATTTTTTAAATGCATTGTAGTTAACTTAAGTGTCAGAGTGCAGAACAAAATACTGTCTTAACTTTTTATAAAAGTTGAGCTACATCTGTGTTCTTCCCCCTAAGTTAACCTAGCATCAGTTCAGTGAATGTAATAGGCTTCAGGATGTGTATTGTTCTGTCTCGTTAGTCTTGATTTTTGGTAGGAAATTATTTGAGAAGTATAATCTCAGTATCTGCAGCTGTTTGAAGTTAGCTTGTATAAAAAGTATTTAAGTAATGGAAAGCCTAAATTTTAAAACTATGCTTGAGATACTTAAGATTTATATTGACCTTGCTAATTAAAAGAGTATTTGGTGTAGTAAAGTTTTACCTATTTGGAAGTTATTTGTGAATTTATATTTCAAATCTGAAATTTGCACTACAGAAACTAAACCGCAGAGATGTTTCAGTGATGTGTGCTGCTTTATGCTGCAGGTAAATAATTATTTCAGATGCATGTAACTCATGTTCAATGTAGCCACTTCAGATAGATTATGCTTGTTTAAATAGGGAACTAGCAGATTATAGTAAAAGTAGGGCATGGTTTATAGAGTTCGTGCCTTTTCAGCTAGTGCCTGATCACCCTTTCAGTTGTCTTATTCTCCCCCATACTAAGTATTTTATAAGCAGTATTAAAACAATAGAGAATAGTTGATGTCATGTTGAGCAGAGTGGTTTTTAGGTTATTAAACAGAGGAAGGCCCCCTGTTTTGTGCAAGTAAAGGAAACTTTAAATAGTTTGAATTTAAAAGTCAAATTTGGCTGAGGTAATTTTTCTAAAACTTACTGGTTTTGCATTGAATTTTGTGTTAATGTGAATGTAATATCACCTTTTTAAATAGAGCATGCTTATGTCCATAAACTTCAGTTTTTTAAAAATCCTTTTATTCATTGTGAAGTTTGCATTTATATTTACATGCACTTGGTACCTAGAAACTACTAAGGCTCCTGTTTTGATTTTAAAAAGCATGTTCCTTTTAAGTATGTTTTGAATACGCATGAAGAAATAAATTCTCCAATATGCTCAGTTTAAGAGGCTGTAATCTATCTTCATGTTGTTTATTAGAAAAACATCTCTAAAAGATCATTGTCCTTCCTATGCGTAAGTAGTAACGCTTTGACTGTGCCAAAAAATAAAATTAAAAGAAGCAGCGATATATCTGGCACAACAGAGGAGTATTTTGAAAACTGTATGTTTACCATTTGTATACTAGGTGCAGCTGATATATTTGTTTTTCTGTATTAGCTGCATTGCGAAATAGAGTGAGAGAGAAAGTGAAAATTGCCAAATTAATTTTTTGGTGGTCTTGAACTTGTAATTTGTTGTTTAAATGACATTTGCAACAATGAGATGTTTGAGTGTGTCAAAGTCTGAAAACTCAGTAAGTTTAGAAGATTCCTGTGATTTGCCATGACATTCCAGGCCTCTCAAAAAGTCATGAAAAATAGATGTTTAGAAAATGTAAGTAAATTTTGTTCTTGACTTTTTCTGTGTTTTGTTTTGTTTTTTGAATGGATTTTTAGCTGTTTCTATTGAAAATAATGCAATTACTTGTTTTGCTTTAGTTAGAAAAGAACCTCTGTGAACAGAAACACTTCTGAAACTAAAGTGTATGAAAAGAGCCACAAAGCAAGAACTGACACTAAAAAAATTATTGTTAACAAATAAGTAATCATATATACTAATACCTTTCTTCATGACAATTAGAAAAATACTGTTAAGTATGTTACAGAATTCTATCTGTAATACCCTGAATATGGATATTTTTACTTTTTTTTTTTTTTTGGCCTGTTACAAGTCTGTGTGTGGCTTAACATATATGTAGATATTTCAGGTATCCATTGCAGGCAAATTAACATTTTTTCACCATGGGATTGTTTGTATGCCTGTATAAATTTTGCTTTGCCCATGCCAGCCACTCAAGATGCTTTGTACTGTTTTATACTTTTGGCACACTGTTTTTGTGGAGTTGTAAATGGGTGAACTTTGTGTACCTTAATTTTACTTAACAAAACTAGTGTTTTTTAATTTTTAGGGGATAACATCGTTTAGTTTTATTTGTATTTGAGAGGAAAAATTTAAAGGATTGGAAAATGTATTTCTACGTCTTTTAAATGTTCTTTAATGTTTTACTTCTACAATAGCTTTGGGGTTTAATTTCTTTACTTTACAATGCATGCATTGTAAATGATTGTTCTTTCCATTCCCTTTCTCCAAAACCACATTTTCTCCTTCTGGGCTTAAATCCAGTGCCTTCTGTGGATCTGGGCGTGGAGAGCCGGCTCTGTAGGTCTGAGTTTCGTTCTCACCGCAGCAGTCCCCCTGGCTCCGGTCTGAGTGGGGCTGCTGCGTGTGTTGCGAGYGTTCTCAACAGAGCAGATGCAAGAGTAGCTCTAAGGAGGTGGCTCAGCATATGCATACCAAGAAGCCAAATGTACTTTCAAATGACGTATCTCAACAAACTTGCAGCTACTGTGAACTAACGTTCCAGCTTCACGTATTGATGTGTTAATAGAGTATTCTAACAAAAATATTAAAAATATAGTATTGCATAACTGCAAGGTTGCTCCTGAATAGTATCAGAACTGACAATGAATGTGGTGCTTGTGCCGCTAAGTACAGACTACTCGGATAAAGAAAAATGCTCATTTAAATTTTTTAAAATTTATTTGCTCTTTTTAATTTKTAATGTTATCATTTGCTTAGTACAAAAATCACATGAATAGTCTTTCTTAGAAAATTAGTCTCTAAAGCACCTCATTACTTAATAGGAACTGTTTTATAAATACTTCTCTAAGTCCACTTTCCACACAAAATATGTTAATCTGCTTTTTTTCTTCATTCTTAAAGCTTGTATATTTGAAAGTATAGAAGAAAGCACATAAATAGAAACTTGGGTCTTTGCAATATGAGAACCAAGTATTGCCCTTTATTATGTTGTGCTGACACACAAAATCCTCACAGTGAACTGAAATTCATTGTATACGTGTGTGAAAAATACTTGCTGTTGTACACTTGTCATTTTTCTCCCAAGGAGCTACCAATTAGATGGGTAAGTGATATTTTGAAGGAACCCATTTTTTTAGCCGTGCCTTGTAGAAACGTAATGCTCTTTTGTAGAACAGCAGTCATAGTGGTGAAAAATGGCACATCATGTTCAGTAAAATAATGATGCTAATTTATGATAACTTAGTAAGCTTTACTCAGAGTTGTTCCTTCCTTTTTTTATTGGGTTATATTAGATAAGCTCTACAAAACTGAAGTGTCAATAGAAGGAATAGAGAACACAATATAAAGTACCCACATGCAAGAGCAGATGGCATTCACCCGATAATTTCAAGAACTCAACAGTTAAATAGAAGAGCTACTAAGTCAGCTAAGCTATCTCATTCAAATCAGTTCTTCAGATCTGTATGAAATTATAAATTGCTTTTGTCCTAGGACTGTAAATAAATAGAACACTTACAGTGACCTCATTATAAACCTAATATAGGAAAAATTAAAAATAAACCAAACCTAGCTGTCCAGTATTTGGGGAATGTTGACTTCTTACCCCTAATTTTTTTTTTCTGTGGGTCTGTGTGCATATATATATATATATATATTTTTTTTAAGATAGACTAAGACTTCATTCCTAGTTATGGTTAACTTTAAACACGAATAGTCTAATTGAGTTTTTGTGGAATAAAAAAATGGAGGGTTTTAGTATAGTTATTTTTTTCCCTTTTCAGAAAGAAAGATTAAAAATTGAATCTGCCTCTTATTTGTCATCAGAATGAATGGAAAGGAACTCCACAGCATATGATTTATGCCTTGTTCTTTCTGTATTGGTAAACAGGACTATTAAAGTTTACTTTATTGCCTATTTTTCGGCATGTTTACTTCCTCTAGAATTAACTTGAGATAATAAGGTAATTATCTAATATAATGGTACAAAATTTTTGGATAGTCCAAGATCCTTCAGAGCAGAATTTAGTCTTAGATTAATATGTACCTTCATTTTGTCATATGTAACAGACTGGAGAATCTTTGTAAATCTTAGGGATTAACAAGTAATTTAGGAAAATGCCTTCATAGGTATCCTTTTGCAATCAGTGTACAGTATCATGGCTATCTTAGGAATCTTTGTTTATGTCTAATGAAAAGGAAGTAAATCACTCAAAGTTACTTTTTTTAACTATAATTTATGTCATAAAAAGGGGTATTTGTTCATCAAATTATGAATGAAAAGCAAAAGGAATGTTTGGATCCATTTCAGAACCATTCTAAAATATATGGCTTGTGTGATTTTGTGAGTAAGTGTTTATACAGAAACTAGTGGGCAAAAAGAAATACATGGCGAAGGATTCCTGTACTTTCTTGTTCTTGTAAATTTTTTTGCCTTTTGTTATCCAAAGCAGTCAAAAGATAAAATTAATTAGAATCACTTGTTATATATATTTACTGAAGAGATTTTAAGAGGTTGTTTGATGCACAAGAGCAAAAGGATACATCTATAATGCATGGTATCCTGAAAGCCTGAAAGCAAATAAAAATTAAATGTAGAGTAATGTAGTAAGGGTATATAAGTACATCTGTAAAATTATGGCTTCAAAAGTATGTGAGCATAATATTTCAGTGTTACTGTAAAGTGTCTTTGTTACTGTATTCAAATAACAAGTTTAAGATTACTTGCACATAGGTTTACAAACAGTATTTTAAGTGAACTGTAAAAAGTAACTAGAAATAAAGATTGCATTCTTATGAATACTAAAATTAGTGCTTAAAATGAAAAACATTAAATTTCACTTAAGAACCAAATATTTGAACAATGAAGAACTGGGTAGTTAAACAAGAAGAGCGTCATCTTATTTAGCAGATCATCCATGTCCTGGATGATAGTTTGATCTACTTATAAAACAGGTGCTTTTTCCATGGTCAAGAATATATTTAATAAATATGGATATTCTTTTATATATTTTAAACTTTTTTGAAAATATACCTGGGTATGCTGGAGCCAAGTAGGTAGTCCAGTTGAATTTAAATATGGGTTGACAATCTAAACTCTCAAGGAATCTTGCACACATCATGGTGGCTCTACTTCTTTGCTAGGCACATGGCATATCGTTTAGATGTTTATAGCTCAACTAATACAATCTCTTCTGATTTTTTTTAATATAAAATGATATTAGAAGTATATATTTGATGGTGGTAGTTTACTGATACTATTCTTAGTCACATTTTTTTTTAGCTTTCTTAACGTTTAGTTAATTTGCTAAATTTAGACAGGACTTAAAATTTCTCTCAGGCAGTAGAATTTTCCTAATTGCGAATGAATTGAGTAATTCCATAATTATTTTATTGTAATGAACTGATTTGAAGAAACTAAAATGTGTTGTTGGCTATGAAGCCTTTTGGAAAGCATAAAGTTGAAGAATATTTTACCTTATTTAAATCCCTCCTATCCTTTGCCCTTCTATCTAATTCTGCAAATTGGAAAAGAGGAGAAAACAACTGACCTGCGTTTTGTAACATTATTGATATCTTTTAGGCACCCACAACCCTTATTGTGCTTGCTAAGTATAGGAAAATTCCAATTTATAGTGGGTATTTCTCATAACAATGTATAAATATTTTCTATTGTGTTCCAAGAGGACTGATGGAGAATAAAGACGACAAGGATAAAATAGGATTAGCACAAGAATCTGAAAAAGAGATTAAGTTTGAGGGAGAAGACAATGGTAACTGTATCTTTGACAGTATTTCAGATATCTGTGGGAAAAAAAGAAGGTACTTAAATGATGAGAAATGTCATAAAAATAAAAGGTCATAAAAATTCCTGATCTTTCCCATGTTGCATTTGATAGGAATTTTATTGCATGCATTTATCACATGCATTGTACTATTTTCTTAGAGATTCAGTTAAGTTGGCATTGTGAAAATGTTTCAAGTATAGTGGGATTTTTCAGAAGGGTTTAATGGAATTCCCCGTAGGTTCCTTAGTTTACTTTTCCAGATTCAAAATATTTAATGACTATTCTGCAAGGATTTGTTATAAAACATGAAATGACCGAATCCAATTTCTAGGACCTTTTGGACTCATCTCCATCATTTGCTGTTTTAGCAGAACATGAAGAGTTAAAGCCATTTGTTTTCACACCTCATCTCATTGTCATCACACCTCACTTTGAAGAAATAACACCAGTGAGCAAATTTCCTGTGTAAGTTCTGTTAATTTTCAAAGCTAATGCATCAGTATGTTTACAGCATATTTCTTTATTTGTAAAGGCTAGATAATAGGAAAACAATAAGAATTGCTCAGGTGTGAAAGTAAAATATATCATATGCTAACTTATATACTATATAATATACCCCATTATGTGTTCTCAGAATTGAATTATAACTTGAAATTTCTCATCAGTGTCTAACATTGAGAAAGATTATATAGAGTTTATGTAGTAAATATAAACTTTAGTAAATATGCACTGTTTAGTAAATATGCTAATATATCTGCTAATTTTTAGAGGTGAACAAAGAGGAGACTTCAGAAGCAACAAGTATTTTATAAAAATATTTTACAGTGAAAAACAAGTCTCAGTTCTCTCTCTCTCTCTCTCTCTCTCTCTCGAATGGCTGTAGGATTTTTCTCTTCTGTCAACAACTCTTGACTTACAGATGTACCTTGCTTTATTGATGAAAATGAAAAGCTATATCCTTTGATGTCAGACAAACTCATGTGTGCTTTATCTTGGGCAGCTGATGAAGCATTTTCTAGTAGGACCTATTTATTCTTCCTGCTTTTTTGCAGGTAGTAATGAACCATATTTTTAAGGTTTATCAGGATTCTCATCAGTTAGGATTTCATGTTCAAAACTGTGGGAAATATTTGTATGAGAATTTTTCATTTGCTTTTGGTAAAGTATTCCATATAATGTAGCGGTTAGTTTCTGTGGKTTTTTTTAGTGCTTCCCAGTTAATATTGTTTATAGCAATAGCAGATTAAATTAGAACCTGATTAATCTGTCAGAATTGGAAATGTGTTCCAAAAAAGTTTGTACATTGTTTGCAAGAAATTTCTAATATAATGAAAATCTGTTCCTGTTAATGTTTTGCAGTTAAGCTAGATAGTTTTATTTTAGTGTGCTGAGTAATGTAAATGCAGAAATAGCTACTGGAATTCTGTGGTTCACTGACATACAGAAACTTAATGAATGGACCAAAGAAATCAAGCTTATTTCGTAACGGTCCTGAGTATTCATATGTGATGGAATTTATTATGGTTATACTTAGCAGATTTTGATAGAGTGTTTTGACATATTTTCTAGAAGAAATTGCATATAGTCTGTACTAGGTTAGGGGATGGGATACTTGTAGATAGCTTTTTGTACATGATCTTTGGCTTCAAGGTTACGAATAAGAGGGGCTGAGTTAAGATTAACTATGTTTAAAAAATTTAATGGGACAGAACAAAGTGTGGGAACAAAACCTAAGTAGTTATCATAGTTATTTAAAACTTCAGTGCAGAATTGTTGCCTGAGATGATAATTATTATTATTTTTTTTTTTTTGGTGCAAGACAAAAACCAAAATGAGAAAGTTGTGCATCTTTTGTTGCAGTTAGATAAAAGTCGCTTCTGTGACTGGAATTAAAGGTCCCATCCTTTCCAGGATGCCCAGATGGCTCATGCGTGCTCAGTAACTCTGAGATCTTCTGAACATATTAGATTTATTGCATATGTGCAGATTAGAGAATATGTGCTATAATTCTAAGGTGCAGGCAGCATGTCAGGCCTACTCTACATATCCTTTATGGTTCATTTAATTTTGCTCCATAAATCTAGTGCATCTAGTAACTCTAACTGGGACAGTGGATGTCTGATAATCCAGTACAGAAAAGAGCAAAATTTAATAATATTTATTGAAAAATAGTTTCACTTATTTACACTATTCATTAGAAAGGGGCAGTTGCTCATTTGGTTAATTTTAGCGATTCAGAAGAACATCTGCATACATTTTTTTAAAAGAAAAGGCAACAAAAAGGGAAGCATTCATATGTCTTTTTGTTCCTAAAAATTCATTGCATTTTAAAATACAGATTTGTTTACATCCAAAAGCTGTTACAGTCTGGCCTGATTAGTAATTTCTGCTCCGCTAAGCCACAAACTAGCACAGGCTTATGCTATTGGTGCTAGTCAAAAAGACACATTGTCATTTATCTTGAGGAAATTTGTGTACTGTTAATTAAAAAATATTTATCTATATTACTTTAAAATCAGGACAGTTTGTAAAAATACTCCAGTCTTGCTCTGGCATTCCCTCACAGTATGCAGGATCCAAGGAGCACAAACCATTCCAAAATACTTTTGTCTTGAACAGCTGCAAGCAGAATTTAACTTTGTTACTGAAGAAGAGATTAAAAAAATATAAATGCTTCCAGCTGTTGTAACTTAGGAACTCAGGGCAGTTAAATTTCCGCTATTTTCAATGAGTACCTTTGTATGAAAGAGAGATACGAGATACAGTATTTCAAGTAATATTTCATATTCAGTCTTTGTTTTAACTTATATATGACAAATTGTATGAATTTTAATAGGAAAGCTGGATTCAAATTTTCCTAAAATATCTGAAGCCAGCTTTCCTGTTCCTTTGATCTGTTTATGTAGCAGAGAACTCCTTAGTTTATTATCATGTGATAATACCAAAAGCCAAACTGTGATGTCCTTATTGTTTTGGAAGAGTACCTTATTGCTTATGTAGTTCTATCAAAGTAAATGGATATTCATTAGGTAAAGCAGAAGTTTGAATGCATAAAACTTTAATGCAGTATTTTGGACAGTATTGCTACTTATATCTTGGAAAGCGTTGCTCCTACTGCAGGGAAAAATTCTTCCAATGCTACTAAGAAAAAATGAAGTTTGATTGTGTTACTTGCCTCTGAATGCTTTTTGACATAATTTGTTTGGAGTGGATGTGTGAATGGTAGTTAGTCTTGAGAACTAGGCTTTTTCATCTTTTGCTCTCCTTAACTCTTTTCTTACTAGATGATTGCAAGACAGTATTTGTATTTTTCCCTTGATAGCACTGCATGTGTTTATTCTCCAGTTCTGGTTTTGATTATCAATTCTCTCTGTGATCTTTAGAATACATTTGAAATTATGCATAGAATAGAGGGGAAAATATATTAAAGACGTAGGCCAGCAGATAGGAAGCTGTGGGGTCTCTGACAGGACTAATACAAAGATGAAGTTAGTATGAGGATATAGTAAGGAGTACTATGAAAAGAAGTTCTTAAACTGTAAAGAATTTCAGTTAGCACTGTTTTCTAATAATACTCTGTACATATCTTATGACAGTCTTTTTGTTGGTCTGTTTTTTGATGGTCTGGTTTTTTCCATGTTCACTTCTTATGTTCTATTACAGTAAACTCATGGCTTCATTTGCAGTTATCTCAGGCTGAAATACTTCAGAGTCTGGGAAGAATCCTCAGACTTCTGCATACGTTCTGTTTTCCTTCTTGATGCAGATATTGCATTTATCTCATTTTCCAATATTAATTGTCCATTTGATTTTGCATGCTTCCCTTCCTCCTATAGAGGAAATTTAGTCTAGGAGACACTCAGCAATCAAGCTAAGTTAAGATATCCCTTAGCATAAAATTCATTTCTGTTCATATACTACTGCATGCTTTTAACTTTTCTATTCCTTGTGGTCTCAGGTCCCAGCTCCCCAGATTTTCATTTCTTATTTGTATAGAGAAATAAATTTTTTCTCTCAAATTCCTCTATTGGCTAACCAATTCACTTTAGTATTCATTTAAAAATGCTTAACTTTTTACAGATTACTGAAAGTTTTTTACATTTTCTGTAAAAAAAAAAAAAGTAAATATCTGCATGACTCAAATTACTGTGGTTTTTTTCAGCACTATGAAAGCCAATTAGAGAAGGAGCTATCAATGACAGAGGTGGATTCTGTTACTGCATAAGGAATGAGTTCTGCCAACTTTATGAGAAAGGTATAATATATCGATGTGACATTGTTTTCCTTAAAAATCTCTCATTTTTTGTTTTTAGTTTGAAAAGAATGTCTGTGAGAAAGCAGACTACCAATTCATTTCACAGACATTGCTTAGTATTTAYCAGATGATTGCTAGATGATTGAAGCACTGAAATTCAGCTAGTGACCTAGTCTTAGGAAGCATCTATTATCAATCATGTTAAGCTATAGGAGGGATGGAGGTTGATGTTATTTACAATGTCTAATTTTAGGTATCACACACTAATTTCATGGTCACATTAGGCTGGCATAAATGGCACTGCTGCCAAAAGAAATGACCTTTAAGCTGCTTATTTCTATCCCCATCCGTCACCCTCCTTTGCTCTGTCAGCAGTTACCGTATGGCCATATTAAGGATCAGATCAGGGATTAAAACCAACCCAGCAAAAAAATGTGGACATTCTTCGTACACGGTGAAGTGTTTCAGAACTGTTGCAACCAGCTGAGACAAATAGGTTCAAGTTCACTTCTATATGTCTGTCTTCCTCCAAAAAACTGTTGATTCTTTATGGCAGCACTGTGGAGCAGTGGGCACAACATCCTCCTGGTACAGTTCATGGGATTGCCTGGTACTTGCTCCTTCTGTGGTAAGAAAGAGACCCTGGTGCATGTTTTCACTGAGTGAACCAGGTAGTTCTCCCATTTATGGCTCTTTCAGAATCTTTTGCTGAGTCTCTGGCTTTACTTCTCCATAGGCCTCTTCATTTAATCCTTCCCCATCTGATGCCCCACCAAGTTGCAAGTCTTCCTTGTTAACCTCCTCCTGACCTTCACCATCCACACCATCAGGAAGCGGAAGCTCAGTGAGAGGCAAGAGGGATCCTGACAGCAGTGGGTTCTGCTTCTGATACCTTGGCTGCTCACATTTATGAGCAGAGTACCCCACTGGGTGTTATCCACTGGATCCCTAGATGCCTTTTTGCCTTTTGGAATTGGTGGATGTTGTCAGGGTGCACTGCTCAGTGTCCCCTTCTAGTGCCCTTGTGATATGTGGGTTTTTTTTTCGTGCCCTTAACTCTTGCACTGCTTTCTTTTTTTGTTTCATTTTGTTTGTTTTGTTTTTTTGTTTTTATATTCCCCTGGAATCAGTTGTTTCTTCTTTTTACCTTTGTTTCTGCTCCAGTCCCTTCCTCTTTGGGAAAGCTTGATAGTTTGGTTAGGGCTGGGCTGAAGTTTGACCTTAATGAGAATGACAAAAAGTCCCAGTTTCAAATGCTCACTGAGCTTCTCTCTATCCTAACCTCAGCCCTCATCCTAGCTTGCAGGGTTGAGCAGGGCTCTGGTGGAATTCTAGTTTGAATGGTCTTCAGATGCCTGTGCCTAAACAAGGAAAAACAAACAAAATGGTAAATGATGTAAAATACAATTCTCTTAACTTCTGTTTCAAAATCATGTATGAGTCAAATTTTCCAAGCTGCTCCAATGATAATACTCCATTAGGACTTGAAGAGTCACCAGTGCATAGGCTTTGGATATACAATCCACATTTAATCCTCATTCTGGGCCCCAGTAGTGTCAGGTTGCTGTTAATGGGGAGGGGGATTTTCATATCAACTAACTAAAGACACCAAAGGGTATAGTTTCAAGAGCTGTCTGGACCAGCACTGCAACTATTGTACCCTTAGGTCCTGATTTACATCTGTGTATACCTCCTCCTCTATTTCCTACTTTCAGCACATTCAGATTAGCTGTAATTAGAAGCATATTAGAAATACTGTTTAACGTGTACATGTGATGTGATCCAAATCCAGCAAGAAACTTGTAATAGCTTCCAAAATTGTACTCATAGATATTAGGGCCAGATATTATGATAGTTTAAGCAAAATTAAACTACTTTCTTCTTAACTTCTGTCCGCAAAATGAAGCTTTTGGCAAAACTGTACAGTGTGGTTGAATACTAGCATTTTGATTAGAAACTCCATCTCGTGTGCTGACTTTGTAGACTGGAAGACTTCTCACATACATTCTTTACGTTTCAGACGACTATCTCAATGAACATTGTGAGCCCTACTGCTGAGCTATCACAGTTTATCATGCGAAAAGTACTTCTGAGGCAAAAGAGAGCCAGAGTCAGCAAAGGCAATAGCACTCACTAATGAGGTACTGACATTGCACCATTTAAGAGTTTCTGGCTTTGGAAAAATTTGAGGATCCTTAAAGTGTTCAACTACAATTAGAAATTTCCAAAGAAATCTGACGTTCTGTGAAATATTTTTGTTGATGAAAATAATTCTTGGTTAGTGCTCTTTGACAAGCCAACTGGTATAAGCTTCTGTCTTTTTCCTTCATTTGAAAAAAATATACTCATCTTTCAGTTGGCCATTATAAGAATTGGATACTTTGAGGGAACATCTATCACATCCATAGAAGAATTGTCCTAATAATTAGTTATTCACAATGTTTTATTTTTCCATGTGCATCCAGTTTAAAATTATCAAGATTTAACTTCCTGGAATTGTTTCTTATGTCCATACTGCTAGTTTAGGACCCACTGATATTAGATGTGTTCTATTAATTCACACATTTATAGGCTATGATATTGGTAACTTTCTCTGTAAATAAGTAAAATAAATTGAGTTTCTTTAGTCTGTCTCTAGAATGCAAGTTTTCTTGTAAATGATTCTTGCAGCTTTTTTTTTTTGAAGCTTTTTCATTCCCTAAATTTAGAATGTAGGAATCTTTTGTAATACACTGAATATTTTTATAATACTGTGTTTTTATTCCAAGATTAGTGATGAAATTCTTGGTTCTTAAACTCTTCTTCATAAAGAGGATGTGTGTGTTTTGTGAGTTATTAGTTTTGTAGCCCATTTAAGTGGAGATTTTTTTGTAGAGTTTCCTGCTTGTGTATACATTTTTGTTCATTGTTGCCCTTAGGGTCAGTAAAAACTTGTGTGGATTCCTGAGCCATACAATGGAACTCAGGAAATAAAGGCTGCGATATCAACCATTCGTATAAACAACTGACAAAAAAAAAAATATCGATAATATGAAGTATCTGCTGTTTGTGCAATTCTAAAACCCTTCTGTAGTGTGGTGACCTTAAATCATTTCCTGAGTAACTATCTCCAGTTATTATCATTATAGGCATTATAAAATTGTTTTAGACCTTTGCTGTAAGCATATGTGTTAACTTCTATGCACCCTTGTCATTGATGGTGCTTATGGGTCTTCGCAGGATGCTTGCTTGAAGAGCTGTAGATTTGTAAAATTCTTACAGTCTAAAGGAAATATATAATGATATATGCAGATACCAGTAGGAGCAGCTAGTTAAGTCACCTACTCATCTGTTGAATGTCTTATTCCAGGTAAACAAAGGGAGTTGAATGGTTTAAGTGGCAGAGACACTAGAATCGGAATAAACATCTCTTTACCTGTATAACCAGACCCTGCCCCTTCTTTCTTTATAATATTTTTGAGTTCTCATCTCTTCCCCCCCCCCCCCCCCACTTCCTGGAGCTAGAACCCTTGCAAGACCTCGTTGCTTTCTGTCTTGAGGACTGCAGCCTTTTTCCTTTATCTCCATATTAACTATTCTCCAATTAGTTCAAAATCGACCAGCAGAGGGAACTTTTCAGATGCAATGATGCAAAGTAGGCAGCTTCCCTTTCTTTCTCCATACTGGTCAAGAAAGATTGGGGGATGGTGAGAAGAGCGTTTGCAACGCAGAACTGCACTTTTGATACAGCAGTTCCTATTGGATGCTGCAACTATAATTTGCAATAGCTATTTGGCCACTCTGTGTTTTTGCTAGAGGACATTTTGGCATGAGTTTGGAAAAGTAGCTCTCTGAGCTTTAGGACTCCTGAATCTTCGATCTGCATGGCATCAGCTTGCATCCAGCAGGGCTTATCAGTTCAAAGCACGATGCTATATGGAAATGATGCATCTGACTGCAGACTTGTATTGGCTGTGGAAATTACGTGACTGCCTCAACATTATGCTGCATCTTGAGCAAAGAAAACTGGCTAGATCCAAGCTAACGTGTGGAATGAGTTTTGGTGTCTGTACCTGCAGCATCATTATTTGTAACTACTTTAATCTGTCCACAGGTAGTTTTAGCTCTGCATTCTCAATTAAATGATTTCCCATTTTGATGGGACATATGCCATAAGTGTTGCAGTGGCCACTTGTATGTAAGAAAAAAATGTCTTGGATCAGTGACTATTCCATTCTCAGCTCTTTTGAAGCAATAAAGGTAATATAAAATAAAATATTCCTATAGCATTCACAAAACTCTTTAGTAGCTTTTGTTCTTAGCAAAGAACAAAATAGCAAAAATGATGAGCAAAATTATTGAAAAAATGAGAACTGCTTTACCTATCAAATGGTCTAGCAAAGTCCTCTGTTTTTTGCGTCTGGTCAGGCCCACTTGCTAAATGGAAGGTATAAGAAATCCTGTCATGGACACATATTAAATGGTTTACATAAAGAGATATTTCTTCCTTACCTGCCATTAATGTCTGGCTTAAATCCTGAATGATTTCATTATCTACGTAAATGCCTAATCTCTTGAAAATCCTGCTAAGCTCCTGCTCTCATTGAAAGCTGTGATAATTAGTTCAAGTTAATTTTGTAATTAAGTATAATGCCTTTCAGTTCCACTAAATGTTTCTTGGTTTTATTTTTAGTTATGAAAAGAGAGATGAATCAGAACACCAATTTTACCTTTTCTCCTGTGTTTTTACACTAATCTATTGTTTTTTATTCATTTCTTCAAGTGATACAAACTTTTTTTTTCAGTTTGAGTGCAGTGAATGCGTTTTTATGTGAAATAAAATTAAATATATATGGAAGTTGATGTCTTTAGTTGTGTCTTTTCAACATACAGGAGTATTCATGAGACAGCTATAATTTATGCTGTAATTATTCTTTTGACATAGGAAAGACTTTGATCTATTCAATTGTCTGCACCTTTTTCAAAGAAACATAAAACTATTTGTAAAATGCTGCAGAAGAAAGTGCTTTAAATCTATATGTTCTGTAGTCTTACTGCAAATATTTTTCACTGGAAGTATATATCATTTTTCACATCTATTTTGTGTTAATATATGGAAAAGTGGCATTGGTACTAGCTCTGGAAAATGCTGAATATTTCTTTTGGAATCTGTTAAGGGGGCTATGTTCGATGCATTTTGTCCCCTACAGAACACTCACTGCTTAATCAATGGGGAGAATGTAAGTATGTGTAACTAAATCTCCAGGGATATAGAGTGGTTTCCTGTTAAATATAAACAAGAATATGTACTAACATAAATATAAACATGAATATATAAGCAGGGAATTGCTTATGGAAACAAAATGGGCAAAATTTTCAAAGGGTTAATTTACCATGGTTTGCAAGGAATATATTTTATAATACATTTCACATCTTTCAATTTTAAGGCTACTCTTTTAGACTGATTACCAAATTTGACATGAATACTTTGATAGGTTTGGTTCAATACCCAGTAATACAATTCACTGATGTGTGTGGGCTTTGCCACTTCACAGGAAGGTTTTGGGAAACAATTGGCTGCCATAAACTTCAACACATAAAGCACAGACTAGAAAGGTAACTCCCCTCCCCGCCCCAAGCCTTCTGCACAGAAATTCACTGGAATTTTCTTATATCTAGTGAAACATGGTTGTTCATCATTATGCCAAACCTTAATCACAGGATCGAAAAGACTTTAAGAATCAAAATGATGGATTGGTGAATCCAGCAGCCAGCTCAATGGCATTGACAGTGTCCTGCTTAAGATTGCCCTCTTAGGACAAATTGTTCCTAAGCTAGAACAGGGAAACAGGAGCTCTGTTAAAAAGAAAGAGGAATTGGAAACCTTACTGGAACATTACTGGGTTAGTATTTATGTTAGTGTTGCAATTACCAACATCAAGAGGGTAATTTTAAGCTGTGAAGAATGTTGTACAGTTATTTATATCAACAGATGCTTATGAATCCTCACTCAGCTTTTAGTGTAATGTTGGTTTTGTCTGATTCTATACAAAGATTATGTATCTATTGCTAGCTGTGTAAGAAAATAAAAGATTAACTAAAAACTTTCAAAATAATCATGGACTTGCATCCCTCTAAAATTTATATTTATAGTGTAATACACATTAAAACATTCTTTTCCAAAAAACAGCTTCTAGCAGAATTTGCATTTTGAGAGAATTTCCTGGTATTCATAATTTTGCCCTTTTCCTGATTAGATGTTAGACAAATTAAGGCAACTGATTATCCTCGCTTTTGACTTCCAAAGTGATGCTTATATTTCTCAGTTCTGAGCTGCTTCATGAGCTGGTGGTTCCCCATGTAATCTAGATAGTTTGGAAGGGCTAAATTACAGCAGCTTTTGCCATATGCTATAGCTTTGCAGTTAGTCTGTGAAGTTCATTCAGCATGCTGCAACCTTTCCTTTGACCTGTACCTCCTGCTTGCTCTGCTGTTAATACAGTCTTCGTGCTAGGCTGTCTGCCGCAGGGCTGCTGTGAGGAGGGGGAAGTCCTCTTGTAGCTGGTACCGCGTTATGTTGCTTTACAAAGGACAAGTGAAAGTGGAGGTGGGGACGTCTAGGCTTTGTCTGCAAATTGGATAATTACAGATATATTTTCTTTCCTGCTCAGTATTTCTTTCCTCCTTCGATTTCTTTCAGGAGCTGTTTCATCAGCACTTTTACCAACAGAGAAGCTGGTTTGTGTGTGAATCTTGGAAAGTGCATTTACCCTTCTCTAGATTGTCAAAATGTGTGGACTTTTACTTGGTGGTTGGTCTGTTTCGGCATGTGCCTATATTGTTAGTCATAGAGTGAGTTAGTCAGAGAGAGTTAACTGTTGTGTTAAGATGCCAGAGATTTAAGTGTTTGTAATTATTTGCCTAAAAAAAAAGACATCACTTTCATTTTTCTGATGGTATTGGGTATCTGTAACAACAAACCAAATAGATGAACTCATACACAGTCTGGAGGTCAAGAACAAGGCTGAAGTATCCCGTAACTCCTCACAGTGCAGTTAAAATGCAATGTAATGGCACTGGATAATGTGTTGACCTCTGCCTCTATGTTCTTCAAGGCTCTAAGCACAGGGAATCAACACAGTGTGGCTACATTATGCTAGGGAATAGCCAGACATTTTTCCAAAAAACAGCTCATGGATGTGTGGGTTTTTTTTATGATTATTTTTACAGCTACCAGGACATTCTTCATCAGTCAATAACATACCACAACCTAAGTCATCCTGCATAGTATGTAGAAATGTCTGAGGTTTCATTCCCAATAACCCAGGTTAGATACTGATTTCAAATACAGCAGTATCTGGAGTAGCTCCAGCCTCAGTGGAGCTGTTATTGATTAGCATAAGGAGCTTGGAATCTCCAGCTTAATAGTGTTTAGTGTTGAATTAAGAAAAGGGATTTTGGGATCAGAAAGACACTGAAGCCAGTGCAGGCCAATGGCCAAAATGACTTAGCTCTTTATTATTGAGCTTCTTATATGAGGTCCTTAAATTTTGAATTGATATTTCTGAGATACTTCAGTTTGGAAAGATACTAGATGTTTAGTGAAGCACTAAAATAGACAGATGTCAGATATATGTGGTAAATATTCCTATTTGAATATAGATTTGGAATATTTCTTTTGGGAACTCATAAAAGAACTCCATCTTTATTAAGTGTTAATACCAAATGAAGCTGTTGTTTCTTCCATGTGAAATCTTAAGAATAAATTAACTTCCATACCTGCTCTTAAATACTAAGATGATTGTCACAGTTTGGGGATTATTATGCATTTCTAATCATATTATGCCTCTCTTTTAAAGATGACTTTTGTATTTTATAGTGTATGTGTATATATATACTATGCATTAGGCAAATAACTGCTGCAGATGTGTAAATGTTATGGGATTTATTAGAAGGCAGTTGCAGAGAATAGAAGTAGTTTACATTTGCAAAATTGGTTGGTTGTATTTATTACAACTCTCACAACATTTGGATTATTTTTTTCTCTTCTATGCAAATTTAACCACATTAGAAGCAAACATGAATCATACACAGATACTTACCTCTAATATGTTGGAAATTTTCATATTAATTCTCTCAAGAGTCAAAAAAATGTTGTCAGGAAGGAAAAAAAAAAAAAACAACCCACAAACCCCCAAGCCTTGATTTTTGTATTACTTCTCCACAAAATTTTGGTTCCCCATGAATTATAATGTTTGAAATATTCCAGTTTCTTTAAAGAAATTATTTTTCTCATGCTTTYATATTTAATGTTCACATTTCATAGGTCCTTCAAAGGTTCCTTAATTAGGATGAAGAAAGAGAACTGATTGGGAAGTAAAAAAGTGATGGTATTAATTATAATAGCATTATAAAACAAAAGTAAGTTACACATCAGGCCCTGTGTCTTAAAGGTTTCCCTTTATGTTATGCTCTGGTTCTTATCACATGCATAAGTATTACATCCTTTAAAATTGTTTTTAGAAAATATTTTTCAATAAAGTTTGCCAGTGAGGGGTAAATCCTGTCTTATAAGTCACTGGCTTCTGCAAATGCCACTATATTATGTGTATAATACATTCGGACTTTTTCTTATACCTTCTCTTTAAAATTGCTTTACAAAACCTTTCATAATTATTTGTTCTAAAGCGTAGTCTTGGGGATGCTGGGGGATGGAGGCGGGGGAGAAGTTCTTGGGTTTTTTACACACACTAAGGAGAATATCACAGAGCTAAGCCCAGAGAGAAGTGGAGATGGAAGTGCTTCTAAGCTACTTCTGTGCTTTCACAGTCTTTTGTTGATCCAGGAAGTGGAGAAGGTTCTGGATATATCTTAGCCTCTGTGGTCTGTCCTGTGTGCAGCTGTGTGCTTGTTACCTTTTCACCAACTTGCTCTCCTTAGTTTTAGGAGACTTTACAAGAGAGTTCTTAAAACAGAGCTACAGCGGTCTCCAYGTTGAGGGAGGCTCTCTTTAATGCACATAATCTGAACCCAGGTTTGGAGCCTGATCAGGACTTTTCTCCTATTACAGAATCTGTTTCCCAGTAGGATCTTATCCTAGTTTTCACATATCTCAGTTTTTTAGATGCATGACATGTTCCCRCTTCTTCATTGGTCAAGTAAGAGAGTCATCTTGGTATTCATAATCCCTTCTAGAAGGGTGTAGTCTTTATGGCCGATTGTCCTTACCGGTTCACTTGCACAGTGAACAAGCGCTGAGATATGATACGAGATCACAAGTATGGAGCCAGTGTCCATGATGCAGGTGCATTCTCTGGGAACTCAAGTTTTTGTGGCATTTCTGAAGAATTTCTCCACATCTTGAGTGGCCATCTGGAGTGCCACTGACCCTTCTGCAAGATCTATGCATCTAAACGTACTGAGGCTCTTGGCAGAACACTGCTGTAGTCAATGTTGAAAAAACTACAAAACTCACCTCCAAGTAGTACAGTCGACGGGTGGGTGCTTGGATCGCAAAAGTGCGTATGGACAACTTTGTGTGCAAGAGTAAGGTTGCACGCCAGTCAGCAAAAGCTTTCACGATGTGTGCTGGCAATAGGCAAATTCACAATCTGCTTTTCTGTTGTGCTGGGGAGTCCAGTTAGTGACTCTGAGGATCTGGAGGTCAAACCGAACAAAGGAAGGTGCCACCCAGCTCCATTCCTGTATATGGAGTGAGATCAACACACCCTAATGGTAAGTCTAAAACGTACCCAGGCTCGGGGGCTGGAGCACTGGAGCATCCATAGTGTGACTGTGTGTATTGTCGATACACATGCAATAATTTTCAGTTACCTGTATGAAACTTTTAAAAGTTTTTCTGGAAGTTTCTAAGTAACACTTTATATATCTTTGTTTTTTTAGATGAGATAAAGGCACCTAGTACAAGTTTACATTAAAAAAAAAAAAAGTGTTTAAAGAGAAAATAGCTTTCTTGACTAGAGCTTGTTTACTGGATAAGTTGATAGAATATATAAAAGGTAACTGTAAAATGCTTTATTTAAACTGCAAGCAATGTACATGTAGTAGAGCACCTTTTATATGTAAAAAGGTTTTAAAGAGAAAGCTGTTGTAAATAAAGATACATGTTTTTTTTTTTAAATAATCCTTCCAAGTTGCAGTTATAGTTGTAGTGTTGTACTTTTTCCAGGTTACCGGATACCCTCTCCAGATGCCATATGTAGATTTGGAGTCAGTAACTGGAGCTGTATATCAAGCGGGCATTCATTCTTTGGAAATTCCCAGCATAGAATTTTCTCTTGCTGAGTATATTCATCCATATCCAAATAATATTTTCTCTGTGTGGGTCTACTTAGTTTCTCTGATCGTGAACAAATATCATTTAGTTAAAAAACCAGTTATCGCTGCTTATGTCTCATGGAATAAGATGATTATTTAGGCATACAAGCTAGGAAATAAAACTTAATGGTTGTAAAACATAGCCAGCCCATAACACATCTTTTTAATATCACAAGAAATAAACCACTATATTGCATGTTTTTAGAAATTTATTGTAGAAGGATTGTAACTGTATGTTATTCACTAAATATACTGTAAATTGACATTGTAATGGGCTGTAAATCTCCTAGCACTTAATAACTGATGAGCATTAAAAAAAAATGCCATAGAATATATAGTTAGTGCTTAGAGTGGTTAATTCATTAAATATGGCAAATGTGTACTTTTAAGACACTTTTAATGGGTTGTTTAATGAAAGTGTTCTGATTATCTTGCTGCTTCAGGATAGTAAATTCAAAATGTTCTGAGAACAGCAGATAGTATTTCCAAATACTGCAGAACACATAACAGCTGATGTGTATGATAATGATGTAACTGAATTACACTGGTGAATACAAACCTGAGATTCAGTATATCATGTTCACAGTTTTAACGCCTGTATGTCATCCCTAAGTCTCCCTTCTCCCCATGGAAGTACTGGCAGTGGAAGCCAGATCCTTGATTGTACTGAGAATTTTTGAAACCTTAAGCWACTGTTTAGCTGCTTTTAATTATTCAGTTGTAAAGTGTTTTTTGAATGTTTAGTGGCAAATCCTTTCCTTTATCAGAATGTATATCTTATTTCTTGAAGACATATAAATTTCACTTTATTACATAACACTTAATTACAGGGAAATATCAAAATGCATAGTGTAAGTTTGCCAAATGTGTTTGTGCTATAACTTCTAAAATAGCATTGTAATAGAGACTAAAAATTATAGTACCTACTTTGTTATTGCTGCTTTACATAATGTTAAAAAATTAACAAATATATTAAAAATTGCTGTTGTTGACTATACTGAAATAAAATAAGCTGCTAACTGGGCATTTGTGTTCAGTTAGATAAGGCCTTATCTACTCAAGAGACTTCTGTTCCTGCATAGATTTAGAATGTAGAGCCAATAAATTATTGAAGGAGGGAGCCACATTACTTTCTGGCTTATACATATTCAACAGAAGTGTTATAATTGCAACATTCTTATTCCTGGTGATGTGCCAGCTGCTAAGAACTAATTATAAATTTTAGCTTCTAAGCTAAATTTGCAGTGCTGGCAGAAATTAAGGCTATCTTCCTATCTAGAAGTCATGAAATGCATTTTTTGTTATTTACACATACAAAAAACTTCAGACTTGCAATTTAAAGTTGAACTGCTACTGAAATACCTCAAACTAAAGCGTAGCTGGTAGTCTCTGTAGTTTTAAGAGATTCATAAAGGCCATGTGGTAGTTCCTATTTGTAATTACAGTAAAAACTTAAAAATCAGTGACTTCAAGCTGAAAAGCCTAGCCCTTTCTGCAGTCTAGACAGCCTTGATTTGGTGCCCTAAGGCTGAGGACAAAGTAACTTTCTGGATCAGTATGTCAGTGTAGTATGAATGCCACCATGTGAGTGGAGCACTGCTTTTTCCCCATTTGGACCCTCCTCTCTAGCACCCCTAGCCTTTGAGGGATCAGTTTATTCCTAAAGGGATGGGTGTAAGTTAACAGACTTCAGTTTCATCCTCTAACTTTAGAGGAATGAGATTCTGCACAACCTACTTAATTTTTGGAGCTCTGTGCATAATCAGATAGCCTTGTTTCCAATGTGGAATATGTGTATGTTATTAGGAAGAACTAGAATTTCTTTTAATAGCAAGTAATTATCAGAAATTTCAAGTGTCCCAAACTCAGCTTGGATGCATCACATRGGTTTATGCTGCCTTTGCACAATTAAGCCCTCACTGCTATTGTAAATAACCTAAGAATTCAACTTGCTTGTGGCTCTTGACAAGAAGGCTGTTCCTACTTGATTTGAAGTGTTAAAAGTAGAGATTACCAGTACCAATTTTTTTAAATGAGAACATAATGAATTCACCCTACTACTACAGTTCTTTTGTTCCTCCTGCTTGCTTTGTTGCAGCTGTGTACTAGATACAACCCCATTGAAATGTAGTGTTTAGCATATGCTGTGGGTGCAATTAGTTTGAAAACCCCTTCCTGCATAATTTCCTTCCTGTTTTGTTAACACTGTAAAGTCAGATCATTTCTGAGTTTATTATAGTGTCACAGAAGGGGTAGGGAGAGAAGAAAAAGCCTTTATATTTTCAGCTCCTCTACAGTGATGATGGAAGACAAATCAGGATCAAAAAAACCCAAAACAAAGCATAATACACACTAGAGACTTCTTACTCAAAACTAGTTTTATTTTTAAAAATAAGTTGAATGCATAGCACTCACAAAGATTCCATTGTTGTGGACATTTTGCATTTAGGAGCACCATTCTTCTTTATGCCATAAAATACACATTTTGGTTCTAATAGTGAGAACACAGTGTATTTTTAATGTACACTGGTAAAGCTCTTAAATAATTATTGAAACTGTTCAGTGTACATTTTCTTCATAGTCATTATGAAGCTGTAGTGTCAGAAAACTCAGACTAAATAATAAATTAAAACAAAAAAAGCATGTAGTGGATCTTTTTACAGTTAACCTAAAGTCTTAAAATAGTAAAATAAAAAATACCCTATTAAATGCAAATTTGCAGTATTAACTAACTGAATAATCCCCCTGCCCCTTATAATTCCAGTGTTAAGTATTAGTTAATTTTTTATATATCAAATGCCTATGGGATAAATTTACTAATACTCCAAAAAAGAAAAGCCTATACTGCTGCATCACAAATAAAGATGACAAGTTAGCTGATTTAAAGATTTTACAGAAGTTTGCTACAGGCATCTGCTGTTATTTCAAGTCATGGTCTATTACAAGACTGTACATTCATAGCATCAGAGGTAGTTAGAGCACTGAAGACTTGGATATAGTATTGCAACAAAATTAAACCTGCAGAAGGAAGTTTACCTCTTAAATGGGTAACAATTCTGAATAAAAAGCATGGCATCCTATGAGGTGGAAAGTCTCTACTTAACACTACCCTCAGACATGGGGAAGTATTCATGAAGACATGGAGAGGGTGGGGGGAAAAAAAAAAAAAAAAGCTTGCACTGTGAGGAAGTAAGAATTGACCACACTACGCCCATATCAAAGTTTATTCTCTAGCATAAAGCAGATATGGTCATCTCTTTCATTCACCCTCCTATCCCTTGATCCCTTGACCTGCACACATATGCTACAAAAACCCACAACAGAAACTGGGATTTATGCTAAGACAAAACAAGAGAAACAGGATTTCTTCTCCTCCAAAATAAATAGGTTTTTGTAGCACATTCAGCTCTAGAAAGAACAAACATCTGTCCTCCCTCAATTCTGAAYATTATGGGAAGTCCTCCTCTTCTGTGATAAAGCCTTCATCTTAATATTGATAACAAACACCTTAATTGCCTCTACTTTCAAAACAGTCTTTGTAACAAATATTGACAATACTTCACTTTCATTAGATGGTACAAGATTTTAAGTGCTGCCACTAAGACAGGGGAGAAGGAGGTGGTAAAAGAATGAACAAAACCAAAAACAGTCTTAAGCCCACATCCTATAATGATATTTTAAGGTCACAGGAATCCTGTCATTGATACTGCCTCCCGCATCCTACCACAGGAGCGAGGCAACTATCTTATATAAAAAAAAGGAAGATTTCTTTATTACTATCTTTACCACCATTTTCATCCAAGTGTTGGATGAGTGAAATTTTCTACCCTCAGACTATCCACTCCACAGGAGATAGTGTAGTTTCATAAATTTATGTAATTAGCACCTTAATTGTGATAAAGCAATTCACTCTGCAATACATTTTTGATCCACCCATTTAGAAGGGTAAATCTGTATTTTTTCTGTAACTCTCAAATAGCAGAAGAAGAAGCTGCCCTACTATTACCTGAGAATTTTCCTCCACTATAAGCCTGACACAGAATTGGATTTCTATAAGCATTTAACTAACTGTACTTTTTTTTGGTACAGTCTATACTGCTAGTAAAATCAGAGGATGTTTTCTGTTGGGTATATGTGCATGTGTGTGTGTGTGCGCGCATGTACACATAGGAATCACAGCCACTGCAGTAGTTCTGGTACAGTAAAAGTTCAGCTGAAAAACTTTCTCTTTTCTGCAATTATTCAACACCACATTGCTGGGCAGTAGTTCACATTTACATTCTGTGAACACTATCATATCCCTTTGGTACTCTGCATATAGATGCCCTGAAGAAAAGCCAGTCCACTTGTCCTATATTCTCTTTCCTCTCTACCCTCCTCCCTCATATTATACCCAGTTAAGCATACAAACCAGCAGCACAGAGTAATGAGTAGAAAATTCCCTGAGTTAGTATGAAAGAGTTAACTTTAAACATAAAAAGGACAGGGAGGAGAAAAGAAGGGAGAACATAGTATCTATCCTGTGAGGTACAAAACTTAAAAGTAGCCAAAACACCAGTTAACTCAAATGCCTTAGTCTAAAGCACATATCCAACACGAGCTGAAAAAAAGGGGCAAGAGTATGGAGTAACCAACTGAGGTTTCTGTCTTCCTGTGGTCCCCACATACCTGGGGAAGTCTGGCATTCAATGGATTCTTAAATTTCAGTAAATTTAAAGCAAGTGTTAATACTGTATGGTGGTATTACATAAATGTCTTCAAAATAATACTGCATATCTCCTTCATTAAAAGATAAGCCTGTAGTTAGTCCACAGCTGTTTTTCTATTGACTAGGATTCCAAAGGTGTGTGTTAGAAGCACAGAGTATTCTGAGTGCCAGAGTAAGAACTTACTACTCCCAGATACATGCATCCTTTCTAGAGGGTCTTCTGTGTGCTTATTCTTTGCAGTCTGTATTTGAGCTAAGGTACTGGTTGCCATTCCAGTTGCTTTTTCCTGGAAAGACACTATTTTTATTCAACTYGTTGCCCTCAAACTTACTTGAGGTTTAACAAAAACCAAAACAATTCCCCTCAACACAACTTTGTGCCCCAAACAAACGAGCACAAAACCAATTTTGTATTCATCACCTCTCAAAGCAGGGAGTAATACAGGAGTATCGTCCATTCACTTGGTAACTCCGGTTGTAGGAGACACTTATACACGGCTTCACTTCTAGCGGAACAGCCAGTGACATAGCAGCACCAGTCTGTACATGGCCTCGAGCCTGAACACTAGACTGTAAGGCAGCAGGGCAAGTCTGAAGCGGGTAAGATGATGTATGATTAGCTGATATTATCTGTTGACAGTTTTGCTGCTGTGATGTCTGATGGTGATACTGTAATGAAGGCTGATGAGCCTGGAGATACTGTGGTATATGCTGCTGAACATTAGCCTGCTGGGGACTTGGAGCTGGGGTCTGAAATACAGTATGTTGGGCAGACTGAGCATGTTGTCCTTTTTGCTTGTTTGCTTCCTTCACATCATTATCATGCGCACTAAAGCAAAATAAGACAGAACAGATTAAAAAGGATATTAAAATAATTTAAACTCTTTAGGATTAAATTTTAAGAGCATTCTAGCCAATGGTGCAATTATCTGAATGATTCCAACACCTTTAAAAAGCCAATAAAAAACCAACCAAACAAAAAAACAAAACAGTTTTATCCTACCCTTTAAACTCATCTAAGGTTTTAAAATTTGTTTCTTTAGGGTAAAGGGTTTTTTTTAGGATTTCAGTTAACTTTGTAGTGGTACTTAAATGCAGATACAAGCGAAGTATTTAACAGCAGTATCTAAAAATATCAGTTCAGTAAGGTCTGCTAAGATACTTCAGTAAAGTGCCAGCTTACCAGAACCTGAACCTGAAACTTGCTTCCACCTCATTTAAATTGGGTAGCAGAATAGGAGTGTTTTTAAAAGACATGGTATCAGAGGACTTTTAATGATCTCTACTACCATACTTAAAGATCATAAGTATATTTATATACGATCATGCTCTGAGGAGTGGAAATGCACGTAGTCTCTCTTTTTCTAGCCCACTCAATACTTAATTTTAGACATTTTTAGCTCACCTGAATTCCTCTAGATTTACACCTGTCTCAAATGTATTTAGACATGCTCTTTCTCTTGTTCTTATGCTGAAGTTAAGCAGGTGCCACTTACTCACTTTGTCAGGCCTAAAATCAGCCAAGTAGTTTAGTACTGCACATACAAAGCTGATCTTTTGAAGACAGGTGGGGCTCACCCCCTCACCAGTTTTTCCTCAGAGGTTGCTAACTTATTATGGTGCATTGACAGATGACTGCAGAATTCCTCCCCCGCACAGTCTTTCAGAGTGATATTGAAAACACTTCTGTAACAGCACTTTGCTTTCACAACATATATTAGAGAAACCAAAAGAGGCTATCAAGGGTAGTAATGTCATCCTCAAAGAAGATGGGATTACCACATACAGCTGTTCCTGCACTTCTCCAGTGCCAAATGATACTGAGATCTGGGCAAGAGCAAACCTCTGTAGGAGGAAAGCAGTTATGATGGACATAAGTTTTGATCTTAAGGTTTGGAATAAGGGAACTGGTTGTGTAACATCCTTTYCAGGATGGAGGTTCAGCTGGCGTTCATTGGCACTTGTGTCTGCTGTCAGCTCTATCTTTCCATTATAGTGCAAAAATGGATACAACCTCCCACTCATCTCCTCCCCCCAAAGCTGGCCTCTCAAACAGTTTGTATTTTTGACCCACAAACTGTTCAGAGCATCCCTCAAACTTCCAGGACATGGAGATTTCAGAGCAAATAGGAGCTCCCAAGCCTTCCATCTTCTTCACTATTACTTTTTGTATATGAATAGCCTACACGGAGTCATTTAATAAATTGTCTGAGCATGCCAAAAGATGTCAGATCAGATAAGATTGTGGTTTTTTTTGGAAAGAGCTAAACAGGGATTTCAGTTAGTTTGAATATTACCTAATATCTAAATATTTTTAGAATAGACAAATTGAACTTCAAGAAATATTGCTTTCAGTGTAAATATCAATTAAGCATACTATCAGGTTGGGAAATGGGCTTAAAAAGCTATTAACTTAGTTATTATTAACTTACATTAATAGTCGTTCAATACATGGCACTAAGAAATCCCAGGAGTATGCAGTAAGATGATGTAGTCGAGTAGGCCATGTTGGTGAGAGACGCAAGATAATCCTTGAAGAAGCTACACATGCAGTAGCAACTAAAGAAGGGGCATAATTTAAAAATGCATGATCTAGAAAGAAGGAAAAGGAAAAAAGATTCATTTAATTGGACAATATTTGTCTCTGAGAACAAAGGTGTCATTGACTGAAATATGTAACTCACCTTGCAGTGATACTTCCAGAAAGTAATCAGCATATTTTGCCATATATAACTTAGTCTTCTCTAAGCAAACCATTGGCCAGCCATCATGAAGATCAGTCTCATGGACAGCAATAGAAAGATAATAGTCGATGAAATGAGCAGCAGTTGGGAGGCACAAATTCCACTGAAATGTTTCTAGCAACAACAATTCCATATGAAGTAAGTTCTGTTTGGTTAGTACCAGATTCATGTTAGTCATACAACCCAAGCTGTTCAACTGTTCAAGTTTGGGAACACTGTCTTCCTTTTCTTCAAATTTACCTTCAGGTGAACAGAAAGAGGAGGGGAGAAAAGGTTCAGCATAAGTAAACTATAAAACAGACTGCATCTAATGTCTGTTCGCCATACTTTTACTACGTCAAACAAGCCTGAGACTTTCTTGGGGAAGCAAAGCTCAAATAGAAGATTTCCTCTGGGACAAAAAGGGGTCTGTGCTATAAAGGGTTAGATTTCAGCAGCTAATGTCAAACATCATGTAGGATATGGTGCAGTGTGGTATTGCCTATTGGTTCTCTCTCTCATGCGCCAGAAACAAGCCAGGTTATATATGACATGGCTGGTGCTGCAGACAGAAGTTCTTGTTACCAAACTATTGCCGAACATGTCACCATCATCAATGAAATACCACAGTGATGTGACCTGGCGTACACAGCAATACAACATTTGGTCTTAATCCTGTCCCCCACCCCGTTATTCATTTTTTTAAAGTTATTAGAGAATAACTAGATCTCTGGCCAATGCAGTTATTTTTACTGCTTGTTATGGTAGGTACATTTTTAGATTTGATAGCTGATAAGCTGCTTCAGTGTTTTAAACAAGTGCATGTCGGCAATGTGCATCTGAAAACCCACACTGCCATAAATATAGTTTCAACTTTAACACTGCTACTAGCTTCAGCCTTCCCTGGACTTTAACTTGTCAGTCCTGTATGTGTTTAGCCTGAAGCAAAATTGTATGTGTAGAAAACCCATTAAGAAGTGAAACAAGTGTCGCATTTCCATAAAGTTGCCATATGGTTGTGCTATTTCAGTTTCATTGCAAATTCTTTCCATCTTACACTCGCTATTCAGTACTACATAATATCTTGTGAATAAATATTTTTAGAGACCTTTGCAGGACTGAATCTACTGAACATTTGATTTTTTCAACAGTGGGAGGTACCTGTACAGGACTTAGGCAACCCCAGCCCCCATCCGTTAGTTTGATTCCCATACTCTAGTAATTACAGAAATATAAACTTAAGGAGTCACAGAATCACTTCTCTTACTACTTTTATAACCTTATCATATATATTACAGCTTGGGTTGTCCAGCCTACTGTACTGCTGATTAAACTACTTGTTTGAGCCACACAGGATGAAAGCTTAAAACAGCATTTTGGTTTGTGCTTTCTGAACTATTTCATACACTGCTTCTCACCAGAGCGAGTACTCCAGGCTTTTATAAGCTCTACTTGCAGCTTGTTATGAAAGATGGGAGAGGCAATTAAAATAAGTTCTCTTCGGAGCATGAAATTCATCTGAAAATCTGGCATTAGTTCAAAGCCAATAAAGACATTTGCCCAAATGGATTAAACTGGTTTCTGAGATACAGTTTTCATATTCAGGGCCCCTTCCTTTGCCAAGAAAAGATTGCTGGCTGGTGGCATCCAGTTGAAGTTTACCCTCAGAAGAATCTGAAATAACCCTTTTCTTCTTTAGCTGTTCTGCTGAATAGCTATATTGGTGGAGACAGGYGATGCAGTGAAAGGAAACATATACAAAAAAGTCAACATCTCTGCACTCTAGTTTTCTAGTTGAGAGGGCCTAGAGCTACAGTATCTTGTTTGAGAAAATGAAAACAGATTCAGACAAATGGATCAGCAGAACCTGAACCACCAGTTAGTTCTGCTGCTAGGACAAAGCTAGGGCACTCAGTTCAAGAACACGTGTCAGCAGGATGCCAGCATACCACAGCCGGATCTCTTTGGGAACTTCTAAAAGGGATCCTAAGTGTAAAGATATGGATACGTACCACAAGAATCTAGTTGAGGTCAGTAGAAGCAGGGCAGTTCATAATGAGTGTTTGTAATTAGTTCAGTCTTCGGAGTACACAATGATGTACYGTGTAATCAATGTACTTCATCTGTTACATTTTGTATGTGACACAACACAGGCTTTATGTTAGCCTTAGCTTGCTTAAAAAACGCTGCAACATATGCAATCTCAAGTATTCCAGAAGAGTGCAACATCATCAGTGGGGTGCAGTATACTCTACATATAGCTTATTTTGTTTCTACCTCTCTCACAGGTATGCCGATTTCCCCTCCTTTCCAGCACTTGGTGGAAAGGAAAGGAAATCTATTTTGAGGTGTCCTTAAAGGGAAAGCCTTTCTATTCCTATAATGTCCCTCTGAAAGTTCATCTTAGAATAATCTGTGCTTCTAAACATAAACATTGGTTTTTTAAATCACAGTTTGTTTTTTTTCTCCTCTCAGATGCCAACAAAAGTCAAAACAAGAGTCTAAACAAAGAGTCTACCAATTGGGCCAGATGTAGGTATGCTAATTGTCTTTTACAAGCACCCCATCAAGATATTCCTTGTATTTGGCAGTACAGCCTGTATTGCTCTAGTTAATAAAAATTTGGTGCTACATACTTACTCGCTAAAAGTAGACAGGAAAGAGCAACCACATGCAGCTGTTGAATAGATATGTCATAACGATCCATAAAGAGGTCCAACAGATACACAGCTAGATGTCGTGCAGCAGGACAGAGTCTGAAACGATTGCTCACAATGGCAATCAGATCTGCAAAGTATCTTCTTAGATGTAACTGGGGAGACTGGCCTTTGTAGGAGGGCAGCTTCAGCTCCTAGATGGACAGCAGCATGTAATTTTATTACAACCATCGTTTAATTTGAATTTCTATCAAACTAATACAGCTGTTATTCTTAAGTTAATCACTGAATTTTCAAAGAAATTCTCCCCTCTCCCACCCGCTCCCACGGTTTCAGCATTCCTTTTCACAGGGCAGAACCTATTTGTTGTCTTTAGAGAAGAGCTAGGAGCATAATAATAATAGTATAATAATTTAAGATTTAACATATTTTCACTGTGCATTCAGAGTGATTTAATATTTTACCCTGTTACATTGCCTCTATTGCAAAGGCTTCACCTCCTAGCAGGGAAGCAGAAACAGTATGCAAGTACTCTCCAGCCACTTCAATGCAAAGTCCAATAGCTTAACTCATACCCCTCCTGCTATAGCTTAATCTAAGCAATCAGACTTTGTACTGAAGTGTTTGCATGTTCCAATGCTGCCAATTCTCCTGCAGGTGCCTCCAGCAGGTCACTACCTGCAAGTTGGAGGTAGCACCCATAGGAAGAGGACAGGCATGCACGTGCGCGCGCGTGTGTGTGTGTGTGTGTGTGTGCGTGTAATCGTTTGCTACATGAGTATGTCTAAACTCTGACTTAATCTGTCTGATCAATGTTGCGCTGGCACTGGCTGCAGTGTACTCTCAGGCATTTAGTTAAGTATATCTTCAACAACTCTGACTAGATGCAGAAAAGGATACCAAACCAAGACCTAAAAATCTCCCAACCTCCTGCTGTTTATAAACCTCACGTCGTCTCAGATTGGGGGGGGGGGGGAACAAAAAACAAAAGCCCACCAACAGCACAGACAAGAAAAATCTGTGGCATTATCTGATCCAAATATTAAATTTGGACAGTCAGAAAGTGTTCTCTGGGCTCATGATTGGTAGCTAGTATCCCCTCAAGCGTGCAACAAAACTCAGAACAACAGAATGGCATTGCTGTCTTCTGTTATCATGAATAAATTTAAGAATTACAATTGTGTAGCCCAGATTAAGTAGGATTTTGAGTATAAAAAAATTTCCAGCAGAGCAGCCTGTTCTGTGACATCAAGTTGGAGTGGGCTAACTTGGAATTTTCAAAGTTTCAAGATAAATTCAAAGGTCTGAAGTATGTTATTGAGTGAAATCGAGAAGACAGACCTACAGAATTTACCTTTTCACAACACTGGCGTAGTTTTAGCAATGGTAACTTTGATAGCATAGATATTATCTTGTTTTTCCTCTCGTGTTCCCCAAGAAGTTGCTTTAGCAGTCATGCCTTCAAAAAATGCAATCCAGCCATCAAGTGCCATAGCGCAGCAGAAGCACATTTTTACTAAGTTCAGTCACTACAAATTAATTTACATCTCTGGGGATAAGATGAGCTTCATTATCAAAACATCCCCAAACAGCAACTTCAGGTCAGAGTGGAAACAGCTTCGGAGTTATCAGAAGCTCGAAGTTAGGCAGTACTGCTAAACCCTTCACTACCGCGACTGCAGCTGAGCGCAGTGCACCTTTGCGGGGGTTATAAGAGCAGCTCGGTGCTTTTCGCAGAGTTGAAACCTGGATCTGCTCACACGCCCAGCACGAGCGCCAGGCGCGCCGTGAGCTCTTCGGGCTTTTCCAAGGGGCAACGGCAGAAGCGCCGCGGCCAGCTGTCAAGGCGCGCGGGCGAACGGCCCGGGCTCGGGCTCAGGCCCGGCAGGGGCGGGGGCGCCCCGTCCCTCGGCGCCCGGGAAGCGAAACGGGCCCGCGCCGCGCCCGCCCCGGCGGCCCCCCGCCCCCCCCGGCTACCTTGTAGCGCAGCGCTTGGTGGATGTCGGCCGCTAGCTGTCCTGTCCACCACTGCGCCTCCAGCTCCATGGGCGGCGGCGGCGGCCGGGGCCTGGCGAGGCGGCAGGAAGCAGCGCTCGCGGCTGCGGCTGCGGGACGCTTCGCGTCGGGTGCGGCCGGCGCCGCCCGCGCCCCCTCCCCGCCGGCGCCCAATTATCGGCAATCAGCGGCGCCGCGGCCCCGCGCCGGGGCACAACTGGGGCTCGTTACCCCC
>NW_020448174.1:352543-364234 GCF_003343035.1 Apteryx rowi
GGGCCGGGCCGGCGCGGAGGTGCCGCCTGGAAACGGCGCCTCGCACCCCCTGCCTGGCGGGTAGGGCTCCGCCCGCGCCCTGGGCCGGTGCGGAGGGGGCCGAGACGCTGAGTTCTCCGCTCAGCCGGCAGCGCCCGGTGGGTCGGGGCGCAGCGTGGCGTTTTTAACGTGCGGGCTGATACGTTGGTGGTTGTATCTCGCTGAACTCTTCAGATATGGTCTCCTTTTAGCCTAACGGTAAAAGAAATGCGCTTCTGGGACTGCAGGAGGCCATGAGGCTCAAGTGTTAGGTTTATCTTGCTGCTGTGTTCTTCTTCACTGCTAATTAAACTCCAGGAAGAAGGTTTATAATGGGATGTGCCCTCATTTCAAGTAACCTGCACACCTGCACCTGTGTGAGTGGGGCCTCTGCGTCCCAAAATAGTCATTAAAAGGAGCTGCTACTCGTGCTTCTGATTTAGCAGTAAGCACTATGCTCCTATTTCATATTCAGAAAGCCTTTTTCTAACGTGTTCCCCTTGTTGGTAACCTCCTCTATAGAAAGCTCCCAAAATAATACTTGGTTCTTCATAGTGGTTTATATCTTTAAATTGACAAATATCCAAACAACTAACTAATGGGAATGTAAAACTTTGTACAACAAACAATACAATGTGATGGAGAAGAAATACCTTGGACACAATTTATATTGAGGGAGTTGTTTAATTTTTCATTTCTACCCATGTTCAGACAAGATTTTTTTTTTTTTAATTAAGAAAATGAACCAACTTTTTGGCATAACCAGTTTAATGACTCTGTAGCTGGGGCTGTAAAAGCCTGTTCCTGTGAACACACATGTCTAACTTTAATGGGTAGTCCTATGGACTTCTGTGACCCTCCTCAACTGAGGAAGTGTACTGATGTGTAGAAGTCCTTGTTTTCAAGGTGTATTTCTTGGGCAGTTTCCATTTATGACAGATTTATTTATATAATGCTACATAAATTTTTGAAGAAAAATGTTCATAATTTATGTGCATGCATACATAACTGAGAAAACATGTAAGCTATTTAGATTAGCTATCTGAGATCTATGGGATATTGAAAAAACAAAATTTTGCACTTCTACTGGCTTTTAGTCTCACTTGTCTACATTGCTTGATAGGTAAGAGCATGCTTTAAGCTCATTTTGATATTTGCAGATAGATTGTTTTAAAATGAAATAACTTATTCTTCAAAACCTGGTAATACTAGATTTTGTGTTCCAAGGAGAAGTTAAATCCTGCAGACAGATCCCTAATGGGGACATAGTCAATGACAACATCTTTATGGCCTTCAAAAATGTGCGCCTGCTTGAAGAAGAGGGAGCTAATAAACACCTACATGCTAAAAGCCTGCTATGATGGGCCCGAACAAGGACATGACATTTTCACTCTTACATATTGAGAGAAATTACTATCATTAGCACTGCTGTCTCCCTTTAGAGCTTTCTAAACACCAAGTGGATTAGTTTGTTGCTGAACTGTTAAGTGAAAAAAAGAGTAGATACTCTTTGGCTTTTTCTTCTACGGAGGCACTTGTCTAACTTGTGTAGGAAATATCTTTCTGATAAAGCTATATACTCTGAGAGAGATATTTATTCCTTATAACTGAGAAAACAGTGATTCCATAATCATTTGCCATGCTATGAAGATGATTCAGCTGTGGAATTACATATTTAAGATTCTTGAAAACCCCCTTTTTCTTCACCTTTTTTCAATTGCTGCACACACATTGCAACTTATTTTAAATGAGTTGTTTATCTTGTGAACAATTAACATGTGTGTCTGCTTTTCATGCAATCAAAAGAATGGGTTGGAAAGATCCTCTAAGTCATCATCCTCCCAAAGTCAGGATTGCTCCTGGCATGGGTTTTTCTAATCTGTTCTTAAAGATATCCAGTAAAGGGAGATCATAATCTCACCTTGAAGAGTCTGTGCCAGTGCTTCACTATCATTATGTTGGACAGTTGTTAATGTTTAGCCTCCGGGACAATTTAAGCTCACTTACTATTCTATAAACCATGGACACTGAGAACTGGTAATCGAAGAGTGTGTTGTCATGTCTCCCTTCAGTCATTACTTCTTTAGGCCTAGCCACCACAGATCATTTTGCCTTTTCTTACAGGTCATGTTTTCTAAACTTCTGATTGTTGTTCTCTTCTAGACACTTGCTGGTTGCTTCATGTCTTTCCTAAGCGTAGGACTTAAGCTGGTATGCAATACTGCAGCAAAAGCCTACCAGTGTTGAATGGAGCAAAATAATTTTTTGGCTTATTACTTGTTTATGGTTTGCTTATTATTTGTTCTGACCCACAGATCCATTTCTGAACTGCTGCCTAGTGACATGCATCTATCAGGTACTTACCCAACTAATTGTTTTGCCTAACAACTGCCTTTGCAGTTGTCTGTATTGAATTTCATCTTTTTTCCTCAGTCTTTTTTTACATTTCTTAACATCRTTTTTCATTCTAATTGTATTTTGTACTGTACTTGCAGTCCTTCTCAGCTTTATGTCATCTGTCAATTAATGAAGATTACTCTATTCCACCATCTAGATAGTTAATGAGTGTTGAATAGAATCAAACCTAGGCTCTGCAAAACCTTACTCCGTATAGACTTCTGTGACAAAGAACCATTCATAACCACCCTTGGGGGATGGTTATCCAGATAGTTTTGCACCTGCATGGCAGTAATTTTATCTAGACCGCATTTCATTAACTTGCTTTTGGGAAGGTCACATAAGACAATTTCAAAAGGCACACCTTGCCAGGTTTTATGATGATGGATCCATGAAGTCTGTTACCTTGCCATACAGGGCTTTAGTCTAGTTTGATGTTATATATCCTCTATATAACCTCTACTGAGGCTGCTGTTCATGTAGCTGTTTTCCATGTGCTTACAAATAGTTTGGATTGTTATTTCTTCCAGAACTCTCCCAGAGACTACAGTCAGGTTAACAAATTTGTAACCGTTTCCCTTTTCCAGCTCGTATGTGTTTTTTTTTTTCCTTCCCTTTGCAAAAGCAGTATTTAATCCTTTCTATTCTTCTCCTATCTTGCCTGTTTCCTAGAAGTTTTGGAAGATAATCGCCCAGATTGTCCGAGAGCGCTTCGGCTGTTGCTGGGAGAATCTAGGATGAAGTTTGTCAGGCCAAGCAGATTGAAAATACCTTTCTGTTCTCTCCCTGTGTTAGGCTGAAATCTTATTCCTGCGCTACTTACACATTTTTAGTGAAAGGTGATGCAAAACAGTCATAAAACTTTTTGACCCTCTCATTATCATCCATCAGTTGCTCTCTTTCTCTGAGTTGTGGTCTAACACTGTCTTCCTCTTGCTACTAATGTGTTTATAGAATACTCATTTACCCTCAGAAGCTCTGGCATATTGCAGATACCTGAGTGTGATCCTCCATGCATATAGCCAGACTTTCCTTTATAATCCCCAGTGATTCAACTCTATTTTCATCCCCCTTGTTGCCTTATGTTTGAAATCAGTGAAGAGTTTGTGATTTAGCAAACTTTGCTAAAAAGCTAAAAGTTTGCTTTTACTACATTTCCTAGCTTTCCTCTGTATTGGGATACTTTCCATTTGTGTCTGTATTACCCCTTTGAGGAAGAAATCTTTATGTTTTTCCCCTTACAATCAAGATCTTATCAATTCTTCAGATTTGTGGAATCAAACTTCTTGAATCTGATTGATAGCATTTTGCTGTTTTCTGTCCTTTCTTTCCTGTGGACCTGCAATGTCAGCATTTCATGGTTGGTCTTGTATAATAAGCTGTCGTCTCCTTCACATTCTCAACCAGTTTTTCCTTATTGACTAGGATCAGTCTGGAAGAGCTCCCTTTCTAGTTGCTTTCCTTGTACTTTGTACTCAAAAAAGTGACTAGAGCATTCTAGTTAGTGTCTCTCTTCCAAAAGATACTTAGCTGTTTAAGATCTCCTATTACTACTAACTCATGTACTTCATGTGTTTTGGGTGATGGCTTAAAAAAGTCTCAACGACTGGCTGTGACAATCTCTAGTAGACCCCACCATGATAACACCTCTTTCCTGTAGACTTCAGCAAGCGTAACTCCTTCTGTTGTGGAATTCCAAGCAATCTTTTGAATCCTTGATAGAAAACAAACAAACAAAACAACAAAAAAACCTTCTCCCATTCTTTTTTTATCCCTGAAATAACTATACTCTTAAAAATGATTGTATTGATTACCCCTCATGAGTCTCTGTAATGCTAATTAAATCATAATTCAGGCTTTCGGTTGCTCTTGTTTATTTCCCATTCTTCATGTGTTAGTGTACAGATGGCCAGGGTATGCAGTCAACTGAGCCATGACCATATTGTTATATCTTTATTATTAACCCTCTTCTTCACCGCTAAATTTTAGACCCTTGCTCAGGTGGCTGCTTTTGTCATCTTTTCCTCTTTGATCCTGGTTCAAAGCCCTCCTTAGTAAGGTGGTATGTAATTAACTCAAAGATGTTTTTTGTGAGGTAGCTTCTGTTCTTTTCCAAGTATTCCTGGAAAATAATCCTATTGAAAAAGCCGGAGCCCTTCTGTAAAGCCACACTGTTATCTCCAGGAAGCATACGGCTTTGCTTGTGCCCTTAACCCTTGACTGGAAGAATTGATGAGAGCATTATTGGAGACTCCAAAATTTACTAGGCTAAGATTGGAGTTTAGGGGTTTAAATGAATGTGAATAATTTCACTGAAATGAAAATAGGTTAATACAACTTTGCATGTCTTCTGCACTGTTCTAAAAGTAATACTTAGTGAAAAGTAATAACCAGTGGTGTTTTTTTTAACTGATGCAAAATTTATCTACTTCTGGTGGTCATGGCTGTGTACAGTGCTGTAAGTATTCCCACCTTAGCCCTGTGTAAGTCAGGGCAGACTTGAAACAAGTTCAGTAAGTCCTTAGAATAAAGAGAGGATATTAATGATTACTTTTGGTGGTAGTAGCTAGGCTTTCTTTAGCAAGAAACTGAACGTGTGAAGTTTTCCATTTGTGCATAGTATATAGAATCTGAGAGAACAGAAAACAGAACTAAATGTTACTAAAAAGTGATGGGGAAAAGAGAGACCACTTGAAATACATATCCTCATTCTGTGAATGGCTGTAAATCATCTAAGCAAATACATCTGTCTCAAGGGGAAATGAGATTGGCCATGAGAGCTGTTGCCTGTGCTTTGAAAGGGCACCAGATGACAAGAAGCACCATTATTCTTGGAATTTCCCAAGAAAAATTATGATCTACATAACTATGAACTACATCCAAAACAGGGTAGAATGCAGCCTGTGAAATCTGGACTTAAATGCTTGTAACATTTTTGTGGAATCTTCTAAAGCGGGTGCTGCTGAAGCCCTAATAGAATTTATGGACCTGTAATTCACAGATTATAGTTTTAACACAATTTCAGACATGGTGGGTGAGCTGGTTTCTCTTTGTAGTTACTGGGAGGTTAGATCTGTATCTTCGGAATTGATGCATGTATTTATGTGTTTGAGCTGCTTTCCCTCCCCCCCCCCTTAATTTTTGGGTGGTTCTTCTTGGCCCATGGAAAACAAAATGTGGCTTTTAAAATATAAATGAAGAACTTGCAGGTAATTGCCAAGCACAGCAAATACTCTGATCTTGAGAACCACGATCTCTCTACATTAGTAACCTTTTCCTCCTCCTCATATAGAAAGAGACATTTCTGGTATTGTGTTTTTTGTATTAATGGTATATTAACCACAGAATATAACTGGCTTTAAAGACTGACAGATTGTTTTACTTCTGTGCATACTGTCATAAGATGCATCTTTGAAGTTTGGATTTTTCTTGACTGGCAGAATTACCTGAATTTGTCACTTAAGCTACATGAGTGGAGGTCAGAAGGTTTAGAAATTGAATTCTGGGATGAAATAGCACTGAAAGATATATTTAAATAAAGACTTGATCACTATATTTATTTGACTGGTTCTTACTTTTATTTTGAGGTTCCTTGGTGCTTCTCATCTGAAAACAGACATAGTAACTCATTAGAAGGCATATTTCAAGGACTGGATCTTTGGCATTATTTTGTAAAAGAGTCTCAGTTTTGTAGAACTGAGCATCGTACAAAAAAAAAATCCCCAAACTTAGTCCTTGTATTTCTTAGAGCTGAGAAAGTTAGCTCTGCTTTAATTATTGCTCTTGTTGATCTTATTTTCAAGCAAAGGATCCACTTGATGATATTCCTAGCAGTAATATTTCAAGGGCATTTAATTAAAGGGAATGAATCACTCTAAAGACAGGACTGTAACTGCTCACAGAGCTCTCTTGCAATATGGTAGTAGATGAGATGTAGCATGTCAGTTAAAAGAATCATAACATTTCAGAAGCATGAGTGAGGGCTGACTCCTTCTGAAAGTACTCCAGGGTTGTATTTGTAAATGCCTATGTTGAATGTTAAAGGTACTCTGTGGGTGAGATTTTCAGAGTTGTCTGGGGATTTAGATTCCTGGAATAGCTACTAAAATGTGATTATGATGTTTGAACTAGCTGGTAAATCTCCTTTGGAACTGTTGACTTTAGTAAATAATATGGCTATCAAGAGAGAAAGCATCTGAGAATTCTCTGGCCTGGATGATACATGCTTTTCATGAAGCATTTTGATAAACAGTTTGGCTTTAAGTGTTTTCCTATCCTCTGGGAAGCTATTATAAAAATGTGTGTCCATGAATGTTTTATTTGGCATTAGGATAAATATGAATGCTTTTGATAATGTGTTGGATGAAGGGAATGTTCATATAAAGGAAAGAGTGATGGTGGATATACTTTGTACTGAGGGGTTCTTCTTTTTTTTAAGTCACACTCTCAGCTTAGAAAGTAACTTTCTCAGTGACTAAGGTGACCTGAGGCATTTTGCACCTAAGGCACATGTAGTTCCTGCTTGGAAGGCTTCAGCTGGCTCATTTGCCTGGAACTGAGGCAGGGTTACTTGTCCTATGGTTAGCTCAGGGAGGGAGGGGGAGAGCAGTTAGGGATGTGTTGTTATTCCTGTCAAGCATGTTTTGATTTTGGATATACCCAGAGAATTTAAAGGTGGGCAAAGTGGCCTGTTCCTTTTTCTTTCGAAGTGAAGTTCCAGGAAAACAGTTTTTTTTTTTCTCTGCAATATCCAGGGCTGCAAAGATAGGAGCCAGCCCAGGCAAGGAACCTCATAGTTTATGCTGAAAGAATTTGAGATTTTCATGTCTGGGACACATTTTACTGCCAGGTACGTGGTCATGCATTGAAGGAACCGATTAACTACACTATATTTGGTGAGCGTGTTGCTATACTTTTCTCAAGCTTTATGGACAAGCAGACCTTTCATCACTGCTTCGTAATACCTTCTTAAGCTATTCAGTGCATAATTACTTAGTCACAACACATCCAGTTTAGACAGGTTTTTAATAGACATGAGTCAGTACTCTCTGTTTTCACTCACCGCACTGTGATTCATTACACTCACTGCATTATTAAAATGCAGAACTATACGTCCATTTGGATATTGGTAAAAGCACTGTGATGATTGGTGTAAGAAGCATGTTAAATGAACAATCAGGTGGAAAGGAGGTCCGGATGGAGGGGTAAAATGTACCCAAACTGTCTGGTTTTACAGCACGCGATCAGGGTACTCCTCTCTGAAACTGTGACCCCCTTTTGTGTTAGGGTTTCCATTTACTGTTTGAGCATGTATCTAGCCTTATTCAAAACAAGAGAATTTTAAAGAAAAAGGTCCTGCCCAGAACAGGTGATTAACACCTTGCGGGAGGAAGGGATTAGTGTAAGTATTATTATTTTTTTTTTCCTGTCTAAACAAGTTAACACTGACCRTTTCCCTAACACAATAAGGACACAGACAGTGCTTAAGACAGGTGCTGCTCTAAGAGGAAAAGGACAGTCTCCATCACTCTATGTAAAAGATGAGGAATTAGTGAGACGTTGTTCAGTCTGTACCCTAACAAACCTCAGACTCAGCGGTGAAGTGCTGTCAGAAGAGTCAGTGTGCATTTGTGACTGGGCTATATTTAGTGGGTTTATGCATTGCATTGCTGTGACTGTGCACAATTTTTAATAAACTCATATATTTGTTTTCCTGTCCCATTCACAGTTACTTTGAGGACAGTCTATAAGAACCTCTCTTCTGTGCTGTTGGCAAAATGGACTCACAGTCTCTTAGCATTATGAGTGAGAAACACTGCATATGAAAAAATTGTATAAATCTCAGTCTGAAATTAGAGATATTAATATAGTAAATAGTATCTGTGAAACACTCAGACATTACAATAATAGTTTAAACTTGCTCAAGATTATCTTTGGCAAGAAAACAAACTAACACTTCATGTTTCTCCTCTCACTAATAGCCTTAGTCTCAAGAATGCCAGCTTGTGTTTCTTCTTGAAGTGGTCCAACAATTTCAAAACAGATGGCAAAAGTCAATCTTTGTACTTGAGTCATTGCTTTGCTTAGTATGTGACTGTGATCAGAGTAGGCATTGCTTGTAAGAAATAATTTGATTGATATTGCTGTTTTTGTTTTGTGAAAAATTGTTGCATTTTCTAATTATTCTTTGCTTGAAACTGTTTGTAAAATTCTCTCCAGTTTATCATTCCTGATCTGCAGTTTGTTTGCAATTTGCCGTGTCACTTAGCTATAAAATTCAAGTGGTGTTATTTTTGATTCCTAGTTGGACTTTTATAAATAACCAGCAGAATTGAATAGAGTTCGGATCCCCTTTTTAAAAGTTTTAGGAACATAAATAGTCCCATTTGAAGTTATCCCATTGCATGGATCTTAAGCATGTTTACATGCTTAAGACGTGCTTTTTGTAAGCACGCATGGTGCTGYGGTAGAGCAAGAATTCTGGACTGCAGAAGGTGAATGGAAATGCTGCCCGGTGATACTGGAGTGGATGCGAGGCTGCAGATGATTGATCGGGGGAGGGAGGCACGGGGTGGAATGGAGCTTGCAAAGAGCAGAAGCAGATGATGAACAAGAGTGATGAAGAATCAGTAAGTCCTCACAGACTGATGTTCAGAGCAATGCTTGAAGTCATGCTGATGTCTATAAAGGCCGATAGGCTTGGATGGGGCTGCCATGGAAGAGAGTTCCGAGAAAAGTTGGATATTCAGGCAATTTCAGATGTTCAGGGCTGGGTCAGCATGTTATATGTTAGATCACAGTGGCTGGATATGGGGAAATATCACATCAGATTAGACAGACTTTTTCAACAGCTAGATTTTACTGCATGACCACTGTGTTTAATAAATATTTCAGATAAGAATTTCCATGGTGATGATCTAGAAGTGAAATAAGAGCTTTTTAATTTAGATTTAAATTATTAATTTCACTATGAAAATCAGAGGTATAAAACTATAGATACAGAGCCACTGATGCTGGAACTGATTTCAGTTGTGGTTTAATGGTATATTAAGTTCAACTCTGGGACTCCTACAAGTGGTTTAAAAATGTTTTGCTGCATGACCCAAAGCTTTGATCTGGCATAAAATTTCTCTGCTAATTCAGCTTTGTTTAAAACATTTCATTGGGTTATGCTTGTAGTGGTTATATCAAGAATTGTCTATTAGTGCTGCAATTACTTTATAAAAGAACAGGAATCACCTGTCCTCTGACAGCCAACATAAACCGGCTTTGAAATGTTATGCCAGCTCTAAGTTCTGCAGTATATACTGTTACTATTTTAATTACATCAAAATGTGTTCTGTATATTACCTGATATAGATCAAATTTATATTCCTGCTTGATGTAGCAGCATATAGAGCTGGTATTAGTGAGTGCAGAAGCCTGATGTTATATATGAATACCGTTTACATATGAGTAAGAGCATTTGCATCCCCTGTGTTTGAGTTTCATTTCCTTGTTCTGTAAAGAAGTTATCTATGTTCCAAGTACTCGAGTGACAGTTATGCAATGTGATCACTGGGTGCAAATAATCCTGCAGATCTTACTCATCCAAATGCTTCCATTCAAATGAATAATAAAAGATGAGGTGGCAGGCTTTGTCTTAAAGAGTGCATAAGCTGGAACAACTATTAACGTAGTTACTGGAAACAAAAAGACAACGGAGGCTTTGATTTTTACCATCAATAGAGAAAACAGCAAGCAGAAATTATTTAGGAAAAGATATAATGACATCCTTACTCGACTATGTTGAACTGTAATACAGATTAGCTGAATTCAGAGAAAAAACACAGGAAAAGTAATAAAAGAATCCACTGGTTTTTGCTTCTGAGTTCAGATTAGGTCATACAGAATATTATTTGAGGGCCTTTCTCTAGTGATTCATAAGTACATCCCAAAGCCAAAATATTCATTTTTGGCTGATTAACAGTCTGCACTTAGATGAGGGCAAGCAGTGGAATATTCTGAGGTTGCAGAACACGCAGTGAATTGACAGTGCTCTGGAGTAGCTAGAACATCCCCCTCGTGATAGGAAGGAGTCATTTCACTGTCCCTCTCTCTTTTGACTGGGATCTTGTGTTTCTCCTCAGGCAACTTCAGTTGTGAAGTAAAATTTAATAATAGTAATGCATATTTCACTTCTTAAAACATCCTTTAGCCAGAGAAAAGGAAAGAGCAAGCCAGCAACATAGGAAAGCCAGAGAAATCTCCAGAATCTGAAGTAGTCCATGGATCAGAGAGGTAGGGAAAATTATATGCAGCACATGTATCTGTTTTCAACTACTTTCAAATTTAGATTACTTGTTAATACGTGTAAGTGCATTGAAATTAATTTTATAGTGTTATGAAATAATCACTATTTTATTTAACTGTATCATCAGGAGCAGCTAAATGAGCTGAAGGGCATTGCAAAAGAACATAGTGTTTGTCCTGCTCTTCTATTTTTAGCCTCTTTCTGAAATAGAGGAATAAATGTCAGAATTCCAAATCAGCATTTTGTAGTGAGCACCTAAATTACTTAACTAAGAGCCTGATACAGAGAGAGAAAATGTCAAACTGGAAAATGCTGTGTAACATGTGGGTTATTTTCTGAGTCATTTAGAAAGAGTTCTCAGGAGTAAGATTCCCTGGTAATTACTCATTTCTGTCAGGGCCCACCCCAAAAGCACTGCCTATCTTAGACCTGCTTCCAACCAGCTGGGAAGCAGCCAGGTTGCTCAGTGGAATTAATAAAAAATTAAAAGGCTGCATTAGCATAGTTTAAACATGTCATAAGCATATCATCATCAAGGTTTAATTGAGGGCTCCCAATAATTCAGATGTTTAAATTTGATGCTAGTTACTGTAACAGCTCAGTTCTGTTCCCACTGAAGCCAGCTGGAGTTTCAATACTGAAAAATTGTTGTTCCTAAATTGTCAGAATTTGTTGTTAAATAATTTATTACTTCCAGTGTCTCATGCACCAGAAACAGTTCTGGTGCTGTTCCTGCTCCCAGCTGTGAGAACAGCTCTAGTCCAAGTGCATAGCTCTCTATCTCACAGAACTTGTTTATCTGGGATATTAATGATACAACTGGGGAGAATAAATCCCTTCAGAAGCTAAAGACTGAATGGTTACATATACATGGTATATAGAGGGTGTAGAGACTACGTTCATTGCCTGAATGTTCAGTGAACCTGTAAGCCAAACCTGAAGTAGGCATAGGAGCTTTTTTTTTTTTTTTTTTTTTTTTTTTT
>NW_020448174.1:364250-390739 GCF_003343035.1 Apteryx rowi
GAAAGTTTTTTTTTTTTTTTTTTTTTTTTTTTTTTTTGAAGCCTGAAGGATGCCTCTTGCTCCAGTATGGTTTATGGCTTAGCACAGCTTTGGTTCATTTTATATTCTTAATATGCTTCCAACCACCCCCACACTGGCTGTTTTCACGCTGTTTGCAATATGAAGCAAATGGATTTGGGAGAATGTCATGCTCCTGGCTGCTCTGAGGACCACTATTTAGGAGGAGCGTAGATTTGGCCTGCTGTGAGAGTTGTCGTGATTTCTACTTGTGGAACTCTTCCCAAGAATAAGAGAGGCACTGGGCTGAAATTTGCTGTACTTGCTGTCGGCATTTTCCTGAGAGAAGAAGTGTTTCTGTTTATAGAGCTGTCAAATCATGCACTGCCACTTGTCTCCTGATTCTACAATTGTATCTAGTGATGTTGCTCTTTCAGTAGTATTCATAGAACATCCTGGTTTAAACAGAAGAGGGAAGCAACTGTTTAAAAACAAACAAACAAATCCCAAACAAACAACCCCCCACCCAAACGCTGTTCCTAGCTTTCTTGATTCATTCCTAAACGCTAATTCCTACTAATAGAGCCCATTCCAGCCATATATCTAGGCTTCTATTCTATCTCAAATTTAGCCATTTTCACATATTTTAAATGAAGATATTGAATATTGTTAGCAAAATATAGATGAATGTGTGTGTTGTCTATGTGCATGTAATAGTTTAAATAAATGAACATGTTATATGCAGAAATCAAAGTCGCACAGTCTCAGAGTAAATTTATACTAAGACTAGTAAGAGTAGCAAAAGCAAGTATATTTACTTAACAGCAACTACCATATGCAGGCTAATTGAAGACAAAATTTATGTACACTTATTAGGGATGTAAATTCCAAGGACCAGCTTAGAGTTGTTGAATAGAAAGTTATGACAGATAACAGGTTATTTGCAATAACTATCTGTGCAGGCTCTTGATAATGCAAAGTATGATAAGATTTGAAACTGCTTGCCCCAGTATGAAACACAAGCCAGGTACCACCTTCTGTTTGCTGTGGGCAAAAATATAAGGGGGGGGTCATTGCAGTGAAGAAGCCTGTAAGCTTTGCTGTAAGTGCCAAGTATTTTGAAGTACCTCAGTTGAAACAGAGTTACAATATCTTAAAAAAAAAAAAAAATAAAAAATAAAAAAAAGAAAGTAACAAAACTCCATTAAAAAAATGGAAGTAAGCGCATTTTCACGTTGAAAGTGATTTCAACTCAGACTATGTGGGAAAGCCTTAGGTTTGGGGTCATTTTCATAAATGAGTAATTGGTAGATTCCAGAATCTTATGGCCATTCTAGCTACAGCACCTCACTGACATTCGTGGAAGCTGTGAGTGTGCCATTGTGATTAATCCTTTGAGCTAAAGGGCACTGGAGAATTTTCTATTTTTTAGGAATTTATCTAGCAGATGCATTAGTTATCTGTCATCTTGATAGTCTTGCCTGTTTTGAAATTGTATTGTGTGGGTATCTTTTAAACCCTGGAAGCCAGGAATATCATACTTTACCAAAGATACCTTTTACGAGTTGTCAGGATTATTTTTGGAGTTTTGTTTGTCTGGGATTTTCTTCACAGCAAACTGAGGGAAGACGAGACTACACATTCATTGCTATTATTGTAATATCCAATACCAGCCAGCATACCTAGAGCAAATTTCATCTCCAGGCATTTTCAAGATATCTGTTTTCCTTATTGACACATTATTATCTTCAATTTCTGGATAAATTAAACCAAGACAGAAAGCTGAGGCAACTGCCTAAGACCAGGGACAACTGGCATCAGGGTTAGCATTTAGAAATTTCAACCTGGTGAGAATAGAGGGGATTTCCTTATTTTTTTAAGTGATGTGTGACTCGGATACCCACTTAATTTAATGTTGCTGACTCTTGGTCTCGGTATTTTGGCCTCTCCCCACATAATTGAATGGACTGGATGAGGATCACTGCATCATGTCTAGTCTAGCAGGAATCACTGAGCAAAAACTGCCAGCATGTAAGCTGAGGTGCCATGGGAGGCTCTAGAGACTAATGTCTTGGTCTCATTAAAGGTTTTAATGGTCACTGGTCTGGGAGACTCCTTTGGAGCTGGGTGAGCACTTTACCAGACCTGAGGGTACGGGCTGCCACTGAAAGGGAAATAGCGCAACTGAGACCTGAAGCAAGCCCTGGAAAGAGACACTTCTGCTTCTGGTGGAAGGGGCTATTCTAACCAGGCAGAGCAAAGGGTGCCACCATACTAAACCAGGGAAAGTTGGCAGGCTAGATAAGGAGACTTTTCTTAATACTTCAACTGTGTGTGCAAATATCTGATTTTGCTAACTAATGAATCATGTCTTGGCTTGAGAAGGCTGGTATCCCTGTAAACCTCTGTTGGCTCCAGAGCACTTATCCTGGAAAGCCTGCTGTGATGCCCAGATTGATTAGGATCTAATGAAGGGCCGTGGTGAGAAACTAGTGCTGATGCCAAAGACTCAGGGTTGGAAAGATACAGCCTATGACTAAGTATATGCATTTCCAGATAGACTCCCACAAGATCAGGGAGCTCAGTGCGAGGCTCTGCTGCTAGGCTTGCGTCAGTTCTGGCTTCCAGGTTTGCGCGTGTACTTTTTTCTCAGTACTCTTCATCAAGGATCCAAGTTCCCCAAAAATGCAATGGTAAAATACTTTGCAACTCCAGTGAGTACCGGCTCCATGTAAAGTTCACTGTTCCTCCTGTAACAGTAACTGACAAGCTGATGACTTAGAGCTCTGCTGGCTGGGGGAGTCTGCAGAGCAGAAGGCACGCGTATTCGTGAAACTGGGTATGCGTGCTGTGAAATGCTGCCAGTCAGCAGCGGGGCAATCAAACAAATAGCTTTTGTTGCCATCACATCTCTGAGGATCTTGTTGTGATCAATATGCAATCACCGTGAGAAAGAAGCAGAAGGTTCAGTGCTCCTAAAATATATATGTATTTTTTACTACTAACAGAGATGGATATCTTTGCTGAGTGCAGTTAAATTTAAGTTGGAGACATAAAAACCCCACAAACATTGACACTGTCAAGTTTTGCTTATTCAGATAACAGTACTTTTTAAAGTGTTTTTAGTTTTCTCTTCAGTGACTGAAAACGAAAACATGAATGGTGGGGGAGAGAGGGAGAGAGAAATATACGGAAAATGAAAAAGAGACTTATCAAATATAAGCATTCTTACTGTATTGAAAATTCTTCAGACTAGGGGTTTAAGGAGCTGGGAATAAGAGTCAGCACTAAGTTCAGCACTAGAGTCTATCCTCAGTTAATAGGTGTGTTAAGTTGGTACAAATCGATGCCTGTTATACCCTGATAATTTGCAGTAGATAAGTCTCAACCTAAGACCTGCTTGGATGCATGCCAGCGCCTCAGAATTCATGCTTCTATTTTAGTTTGCCAGTTCGGCAGGGATGTCTAGGAATAAGCAGGTTTGGAAACTGAATTACTCTTTTACCTCTAGAGGGACCACCAGGATCAGAGATGAATCCTGCCAGCAGGCTGGGAATGGGAGCTCAGCCCATTCCTTTCTCTTCTTTACAGGCTCTGCCAGAAGAAAGAGGACTCCAGGGTTTACCAGATCAATAATAATGACATAGTGAAGGGAGAGGAATTGCAGGAAGTGAAATTTTAACTAGAAATACACTGGCAGTATGCTGCCTGCAAGCTCTGGGGAGCTGCAGTCAAGGGGCTGCCCTCAGGGCAGTCAGAAATCCCTCCCCACCATGCTCTTCCACATCTCCTGCACTTGGGCCCTGTTCCTCTCCCCTGCTCTGAGAGGAAAGCGTAGGCAGGCCATTGAACTCCTGCTTTAGGGTTATTACTGTTTATCATTTTGCTGCAGCAGTTCAAACCACTCTGAACCACTGTCCTTTTCCAGTCTGACCTCTTCTACCCCAGCCAGAGCAGAGTGAGCTCTCAAAATTGCGGATTACGTGGTGTTTGGACATTCCTGTATAATTTTTGTCTCTGTCTCTGCACTAAACAGTTGCTCTGTGAAATTTCCACTATGATCAGTTAGAGGAGAAAACAGCACTTTCACTAAAAATGAGAAATTACTGACTGGCTTCTTGTTCTGCATAAATCAAGGTCAATACAATCTCCTTGATTCCATATCTCCAAGCTAGTCTGAACTTGCTCTTCAGCACGACTGCACTCCTTCAAGCAAAGTTCTGCATAGTTTCCTTCTACTGGTAGCCAAATGTGTCTTCATTAAGTTCTTGATTTATTTACTTTTAATAAATACTCAGAGTGAAATGCGTTGGCTACATTTTCAGCTTTTTTGATCCTAAACATCCATAATGGGGAAGAAAAACTTTAGGTATGCAAAGTGGGGATACATATAAAACATCCATATTAAAACACTGTGTAGCCAGTTAAAAGATCAAGTCAAATGAAATGAGCAATAAACAGAGTCCTTCCTTGTCAGCTCAGAGCTCCTGGTCATGGCTGCATGACCATGCAATGCAAATTTTTCGTAATTATGTTGTTCTGTTCTGATTGTTGACATAGCTGCATGCTACCTGAGATGACTTAGTGTTATAGTTACTGATATCTGGAGAGTTGAAATTTCTGTTTTCTCTACATATGGAAGGTGTGGGTTAGATATATTTATTCTTTAAGTTTATACTGAAATATATATCTTTCAGTTCTTATGCTAGTCTTTTCACCACAGCCTCTCTGCAGCAGACTGGAGAAGAGAGAGGGGATACTCTGGAAGAGTGAAGAAACCTTTTACAGTTCACGCAGATGGACATGGCCATGTTACTCAGGTGCTGGACTGGTAAGTTGATGATTTGTTAGCTTTGCAAAATATCACTTATCTGACTATGGCAGGTCATTTAATCTCTCTGAAGCTCTGTTTACCACCACTGCAACCAAAGTAATAATGCTTAATTTCTGCCTTGTCTACTTAGGCAGGCTTTCAGGGTACTGGTTGTCTGAGGACGGTTAAACCTTGAGCTAGTATAGTCCCGCGGGCACTGCGGGGCCTTTCTGGCCAGCCCGGTTCTATGTGCTTTGGCTATGCCTGAGGAGGAGAATGGAAAGGCATGAGTGTGTGTGACTTTCTGGCATGTTTTTATTCCCATTTTCTCATCGGATGACCAAATTTGTGGAGCAACAGCCTAATGCAGCAAGAGGGCAGCTGCCTGCAGGGGACTGATTACCACTTGGTGGTGACAAAATGGATGAGCAGAAACAAACCAACCACAAAACATGCAAGACCCATATTAAATTTAGGAGGCTCTCCAGGTTTTGTTGTGTGAATAATGAAGCCCAGCAAGTGCTCCAGCATCTGTGGGTCTCTCCTGACAGTGAAGCTAATGTGCTTTCCCCAGCTTGGCTCACATCACTATGAAAACTCTGTCTTGTGGGTCTTTTAGGGGTATAGGCTGTGTCTCCCTGGGGCTTGATCAGACACTCCTCTGCCCTTCTCCAGTGGCAAGGGGCAAAAAGGGGGAGAGGGGACAGTTACAGGGAGGAGGGGGATGGCTTGAGTTGCAGGAGAGGGTTGACATCCTCACCAGTTTGCCTGCTTTGAGTTTTCTGCTTGAGCAAAAAACTGAGGCCTGAGAGAGAGAATCATATCCAGACTGGCAGAAGGTATTCACAGTGGCAGTCCTTTTTGAGCAGAGAAAAGAGCAAGCAGTTTACACGTTCCTATGGCCTTATTTTTCAGAATGCTACCAGTAGTTATTCAGCATTCCTGAAAACTAAACTAGTGGTTCAGTCGTTCACTCTACAACCACCCAGGCCAAACAGTCATTTTGTCTCCCTAAAGGTCTTAGCTAATAACAATGCAGTTTTGTCTCCTTTGCATTTTCTGCCTGTTGGAGCTCTTTTTGCAGTAGTTGCCACAGTCATGAAACACTTGCTTTTCTTCAAGGCAGAGGCTGGAGATTGAAAATCCAGCTCAGTGATTATTTGGTAATGACAGGAGGAATTCCCACAATCCTCCAAGAACAAAAGGAATCTTTAATGTGGAAGTAACAACCCACCAAGAATGAAAATATTACATTTAGATCTCTGTGTATTTATTGTAACTGACTACAAGATTAGAAATGTTTCACTGAAATGAAGACACGGAGAATGAAAGAAATGTCTGCTTTAGAACTGTAGAACAGCAGTTGTCTTGTAACAGTAAGCCAGTTTCAATAGGGATTATTTAGTGCAATTTCCCATGTATCAGTAAACAGGAATAAAAAGGCCATGATGCTTAAGGAAAACATGTAGAAGGTGCATAGGTGATTAAAGAGCAGTTGAGGCTTTTTTTTTTCTGATAGCAAAATCAGTATATATGAAGAAGTACTAAGACCCTGGGAGGACAAGTGCAAAGCTTTTTTGCACTTCTGACAATCTTGTGCAAGTATGTTTTAAAGCACATCGAAAGCTCCATTTGTAGCTTGTTTCATAGCTCATTCTTACTACTCTTCACAACAGATTATTAATGTTTCCATATCTGTTTTCTTCTGATTGGCTTTTATCTTCAGTAATGGCTGCTTCCAGTTCATAGTTACAATGAAAGATACACTTCCATGGCAAAATCTTCTATAAGTGTTGTAACGGTTTCTGTTCATCTGCAAATCCAAGCCCCATGTCCATCTATAATTGGTCTGCTGCCAGTTTATCTTTTGTATCTCTGTTGGTATCTGAATCCATAAAAGAGTAAAAGCTTCTCTGTGTCCCCTGCCAGTAAGGGGAGAGCCTCCTCTTTCCCACTCCTGCCTTGGCTCACTTAGACTGACAGCTGCCTTTGACAGGATCTGGGGAACATTCCTCTCTTCCGGCAACATGTTTTGCAGCACTAACAAAGAACAGGAGGCTTCACAAAAGAATCTCTCCTTTTTTGTCCGTCTCCAATGCTATTCATCTGGACTGTAGTATTGAATTACATGAAATAAACCTTGCAAGGGGACCTAAAGAAAAAAAGATTTCCCCTTAAAGGTAATGGGCTTTTGCATCATGGGACAGTCTGCCCTTGACCTTCTGGGTATCTGTGCTGTACGCATGGTGTAGAGAAATACCAAACTCCTGAAATTCTCTGGTTAGTGTAACTTCACATCCAGCTAGTTCAGAACAGTTAGCAAGTTTCAAACTGGACAGAACTTTTTTAGTTTTCCTTATTTTGCAGAAATTTTTTTCATGCAGTGTGGGCTTTTTGCTGACCACCTTGCTCGTCTGTCTTGCTGTTTCAAACAGGGAGTGATGAAACTCAGCCTTTCTGCATGGCTGGGTGGTTTGCAGTTCCTCTCCAGTGAAACATGCCATGAGGGTATGAGATTTATTTTCCAGGAAACCTCCAAATATTGGTTAATTCCTTCTACGAATTATTTGGCTCTCATTTTTATTTATTCTGGTCATAATTCCCAAGGGACTTTTTATTTTTGCAAGCATCTATATTTCCCCTCTCACACCCCCACACTCATTTATAGTAACAGCTCAAGATTTTCCTGCTTGAAAACTGCATCATCTCTTCCCCACACTACCTCTTCATGTTCTAACAGTTAACTTGTAGTCAGGGTATTGCAGGTTCTCTCTCTTAGGAGAAGACAGTGGTGATGAAGGCTGCTGGCTTTTTTTTGGCCTTTTTTTTTTTTTTTTTGGTGCAGTCCTGTTCTTGCATCCTGTAGATATAAAGTAACCAAACAGCAGGAAGCAGTTTCATGGCAACAATTACACGCCTGTTTTGAGCTGATGCTTTGCCCAAATGCTCTTTCTCTGTCCTTTTTGAAGAAGATGTGAAAAGAAAGCAGCATCGAAATTGCAGAGGCAGCCTCTTGTAATAGCTTTGCTGTTCTGTTGGCGTACTCCTTGGATGTATCTCCTGTTTTTATTTCTCATCCAATGATGTCCTGCTATATAAACCAGTCTTTCACCTCTCCCACATTTGTCAGACCCCTGGAAAACCCCACAGACAACAAAACTGTCCAGGTTTGCCCTGCGACCTGCTCGGGGTTTTCTGTTGTTTCAACTATCTTTAAACAAAGGAGCAAGTTCTCTCATTCAGCTGAGTGCAATGCAGGTCTCTCATCCAGAAGCTTCACAGAGGTGGTGTGATGGCATCATTGCACACGTATCAAAATAGAATGGATATCAGGGTTGCCTAAATAACCTGCTTACTACTCTAGAGGGCTGAGATGTTCATTGTCGTGCACTGAATTTGCTACCTGCATTGCTGAACATGCAATTCATACAAGCTTGTCTGAGTCAAGAACACTCCTATAAGCTTCTGTGGGAATATGTTCTAAATCAGCTATACATTCACAAAGACATGATTTCTCATTGCTGCTGCAAAAGAACAACGTGTAGTCACTTTTAATTGCTTTGAATTTTATTTGCTCTTATATTTAGTGTTATGATTTTGTAATCTTTCAGGCAAGATGTCCAGACTTTTTTTAATTTTCTTGCTACAAAACACTGCATGGAGGTTAATTTTCCTGCTGGGGTTTCTCAGCTCTAAACTGCCAGAATCACTGCTCACAAGAACTGCCTATTTTATATTGATCTTCCATCTTTAGTACTTCTGCTGCTCTGCTCTGGATACACAGACATCTTGAGAGGGATTAGGGAATTCTTAATGTGTGTTTTTTGCCCTGTCTCCTTCTTTTTGCACTTCACTTAATTTTCCTGTACAAATATATATATATATTTAATTCAGAGTACAAGTACAAAAGTACCTGAAAACTTGATTTCCCCATCTCCCCATCTGAGATAAGAAAATCTGTTACTACTGTGAAGAAGTCCCTTCATGTTACATTATTGCACAGGACGAAGTCTTCCATAATTTATTCTTGTTCTAATAAGGCTGGCCTTACTTCTTGGACAAGGAATGTGATGAAATTTCTGCCAGCAGGTTGTGTTGTAGCTATTCTTTTAATGCTCCAAAGGGATCCTTACTTCCTCTGCCTCTGAAACTGGGAGCAATGTTTATCAGGCTGCCTTGTATTGCACGTCACCATCCTCAGACCCTTTTTTCTTCTTCCTCTGCAGAAATGTTACAAGATGGTACCAAATTAGCATACTTAGCTCAACTGTTCCTTGGCTTCTGCTCTGAGAAGTTAGTCATATGTTTAGAACTTATCTGAATGTTGCCAGTCTCAAATACTTGATATCTCAATTGCTGATAAACTGTATTTTCTTAGCACCTTCCCTTTCTGCTGCTCTTCCTATCTATCAAACTCAGAGAAGGAAGCAAGGCTGATTTCTAGAGGATTTAGCTGGCAGATTGAAAAATGCAATYCAAACTGCTCCAGAGTAAAGGAAAAATAGCTCTCAGTTCTGAAGAGAAATGGTAAATATCAATTATCAGTCGACCTGCAGAAATGCGGTGGCTTGTCTCAGGGATCTCAACAGCTGCTGGTGCTCTGTAATACAGGAGGTCTGTAACATTTCTGGTTGCTGTACGAGATCACTGGTGAAACTGCCATTATATTTAAATGTGTGACATGCTGAGGGCCACCTGTTTGGGACTCTGAACTACACTCAGAACTCATAAAAATCCAGTGGTATGAGCAGTGCTGTGTCAGTGGTGAGTGTATTTCTGTGATCCTGAGTTGTATGAGCAGTGCTGTGTCACTGGTAAGTGTATTTCTGTGATCTTGAGTTTTCACTGCTTTTCACCTTCTACAGACATTAACACTGGTAATGAAAATTCACCAATTTACATCAACACCTTTAAATTACTTTATACTCTTTGTACTTGCTCAGGGATAAATGTAATCCAGTATGTTTAGTATCCTGTAACACAAATGTTTGCCTGATGTTAGACTGTATTGTGGTTGCTGGTTTTCCTTTTCATAAAGAGGAGAGTATTTAGGGTGAATTATGGTAATTTCATGTCCATTTTTTATCTAATATGCAAAAGTAGATTGGGACTTAAAACTAGGCCCAGTGCCTGTGGTGCTTAGGTTCACAACTATAAAGGTGTATATATATATATGTATATATATATGCTTTATTGCAAGTAAAATTAATGGGTCACAGTCTGAAGCACTGTAATAACAGTTGATATTCAGACTTAAGGCAAAGACACACCTTTACTTTGGAAATTGCTTCCATGTCTTACTGCTGTCAGCTTTTCATTACTCCTTCTTTCCTAGAGGCTATCACCTCCAAAACCAAAGTGCCAGAATGTACTGATGCAGATAAGTGTCAATCATCAGGTCTCATTGCTCAGCCATGGGAACAGTAACTCCAGCAGGAGGGATGGGAGCTTAAACTCTTCCAGTTAACTTTGAAAGAGGAAATCTAACTATACCCCTAAATTTTTGAGCCACTTGCATGCACTGTAAAGTTTCACCCTATATTTTTAATTTAGGTTTTGGACAGGCTCACTAGCCTGAACTAGCCACTTTTGTATTTTGTTCTTATTTATTATTTGTGACAGAGCATTGCCATGACAGGCTGATGCAGAGCAGGATGCCATTATGCTAGGTACTGTATAGATTCAGGCTGAGAAGATGGTTCGAAGTGTTATGATACACTTAATTTTCCATTCTTGTCATTAATTCAAATTATATATTTATAAATATAGAATGCCTGAAATCTGTAAAAGCAAACTTGTCAAGGGAAAAGAAGAGGAACTCTACAGCCTAAAATTTGCCCTTTTTCTTATATAAAGCTAATGAAGTCAATGCAAATATATTTTCCACAGAGGAAGCTAGGTTTACTTGATGTTTCCTGCTGGCCCTGTTTTCACATTGTTCCTGGTGCTCCTGTGCTTGTTTTCCATCTGCTGCCTGCAGACTCCCCACTTCACTTAGGTTCTCAGGTCAGATTTTCTTTTGACAATTACATTGAAAGCAGTGGTCAAAACTTCAAGGTGAAAAGCATATATTAGGGGGTGAAAATGGAAGTGAACTGTATCTGCCTGAGAAACTCCAGGGCACAGGTATCTGGATAACAAAGTAACTAGGATAAGGAGTGAATGTTGTGATTAAAATGCCTGCTTTCCAGGTCTGAAGGCAGGTTTGAAGCAGGTGATTTCCAGGTCTGAATATCAGGGGACAGCATCAATTTCCATAATAGATCCTAAAGGCAGCTGGGAACAGATCTCAGAGGAATAACACATATATCCCTTTTCTCCAATTATATCACAGCAAGCAGGAGTGGTACCAAGCCAGTATGTCAGCTTTGTCCTGTCCAAGAGTTATGCTTACGAAACATGAATTCCCACTTTACTGGCTAAGTCAGTTTTCTTGTTCTTTTGTGCACCCATATCATGGCTCGTGAAAATGCATGAGAATTTTTACTGTCTGGAGTTGCTGGGTGATATTTCTAGTGCTGGAGAAACGGAGTAGAAGAAATGCCAGAAACGTGGATCTGGAGAAGGAAACTCGCAATTTGTTGTGACCCATCAACCATCAGTCTCAATTTCTCCTATGTTTTTTTTTCTTAAATTAACTAATTTTCTATAACTACTTTTTCCCTTGGTGCCCTTTATATACTGCATCTAACAACTACGTAAAACTCCCACAATGTCCTTCAAACAATGTCTCTGTACCATCTCTAGTCAACAGAACTAAGCAATTGGCATGTTATGACTACAGCTTACTCCCCTCCTAACTCTTTCATTGTTACATTGTGCTTTCCCATACACTATTTTTCCCTGCTTTGTTTTGTCATAGGCTTAGGCTAAGTGTTCAGGGAAAGGGACCATCTTTTTGTTAGGTCTACAAGGGCTTAGAACAATGCCTATTGATTCAGTACTGCAATAGAAATAATACACATTGAATGACAGAATGGTTGTAATCATAATGATGGGAAAGTACAGAACTGGAGAGGATCCTGAAAAACAAACAAAATGTGGAAGCTCAAGAACCATAATAAATAGGAAAAGGACACTGAAAAGAAGGAGAAAAAAAATCCAAGAGCACAATACTAACAAGAACAAATGGGAAGTAACAAAATTAAAAGGGAGGGAAATTTTGCAGAAAAGATGTGATGGAAGGAGAAAGAGCAAKAGAAATGCTTGAAGACTGGAACAACAACAACAAAAGTGAGTTCTGACACTTCTTATTCAGGCAAAATTTACTGCTGTATTTCCTGTGAAAGATTAGGAGCCTGGCTTTGAACTCTTCATACAGACCAAAGTAAAAAACTTCAGCTGAGGAGGGTAAATGCATGCCACAGCACTGTTAATCTTTGGGGAATTTTTAGCATTATTATTAGAAATAAAATTATATTTGTTTCTATGTGTGTATTTATACACTTAACGCAGTAATTCAAAACAATGTCTGTGAGGTTGTAAAGTCAAGTCCTCAAAAGTTAGGAAATAACAGCTTTATAGCTGGATTTTCAAAAGGCATTCAAAAAAGTCCCTTACTAAAGCCTCTTAAAGAATATTGAGGTGTTCGTGCAGAAAGATCTCATGTTATTGGGTGACTACATGATAAAATTGCTGAAATTCATGTAGACAAATGTAACGTAATGCATATGGAGAAACACAATCTTAGCTTTAAATACACAGTGATGGATAGTGAACTAGCTGCTCAGGAAGTCTAAGAGGCAAGCTCATAAAAACATGGACTTGATGCTGAGTAGCCRCTAAAAAGGAGTTAGAATTATTAAGGAAATACTGAAGAAGAAAATTGGAGGACATAGTTTTTCTGGTAGAAATTCTTGGTGTGCCCACATCTTAATGACTGGATGCAGTTCAGTTGTTCCCTCAAAGAAGAACAGAGAATGGTGATAAGGATCGTCAAACGTATGGGATAGTTTCTATATGAGGAACAGTTAAATGGACTGTGATTTTTCTGCTTAGATAAAAGATAGGCTGAGGATATGATAATGACATCAGTGGCACAGAGAAGAACAGAAAATGATTGTTCACTCTACCCTCTCCTCCAGCAGGTAGGCGACATTGAATAAAACTAGCAAATGATACATTCAAAACAAACCAAAGGAGGCACTTTTTTCCAATAATAGTTAGGCTGTAAAACTTGATGCCATGTTATATGCTAAAACTGTATCCAGTTTCAAACAGTGATTGGAGAAAATGGAATAAAGATTTGTTATGGTGCAAGGATGCCACCATTAGTTGGGAAGTTCCTAAGCTACAAATCCTTAGATGCTGGGAATTTTCTGGGGAAATATCTTGCTCTAGTCTGTGCTGCTTCCTATGAACTTGCTTGGCTGCTGTTGGAGATACTGGGTTGGGTGGGCCTTTAATCTGTTTCATTATTACTATTCTAATATTCTCATGGTTTTAGTATAGCCTTTATGATACAGCCTCTACTTAGTTGCATGATCTCTGTCAGGGTATGCAGGCAGATGGACAGAGATTTACACTAAATGATTGAGTGTGTTGGGAAGGTAAAGTGAATCTCGTCTGGAAAAAGAAACACTGATGGCTCAAGGAGTGCGTAGCAGAGGGATTAACAAAGCTTAATGGTCAGCGTAGACCTGCCCATGGAACGGACCGCCAAAGCGGTGGAGAGGGACAGGACCTGGGGACACCAGCCAGCAAGAGCAGGATGTATTACACCTCACTGCAAACATCGCTCGACCTTGCAGCTGGGGAGAGGTGGTGTGTGCCACTAGTGCCAAAGCCACCTTTCTACAGGGATGATTATCCTTACAGGGCTGCTACTGATGCAAAGTGCCCCGTTGTGGGCATGCTGTATTGCCTCTCGAGGAGCATGGTGGTGCTGGCAAAATTGGGATGTCAGACTGCAGCTACTCTAACTCCTCACTGGTCATACCCAGCAGAGCTGAGCCCTTGGCCCCAGTATGTGGCAGCCCACCTGGGGGTACCACCATGGGAGGCCATTCGGGCTCGATAGGAGAGAGCTGGAGTGGGGCAGCTTCCTATGATATTACCCTTACACGGGGGAGTACTCGGGTATGCAACACTGGCCTGAGGTAAAAATAACAGGGTAACAGTATAAGAAACTGTTGGTACTGCAGACAGGGAAAGGGCAAAAGTAATGGGCTAAGCCAGGGCTAAGGTAAGTACATGGTAATGGGAGGAACGAGCAGACAAAAGGTGTGAAAGGGGAGTGTGGAGAACTCGCCTTGGGTGAAAATTGTTAAAGATAGTGGCAGGGATGTGCTGACTGAGACTGAAATTACCAAGTAACGGTGTAAAGTCAGCAAAATGGGGACCAATGGGGAAAGAGTAAAACGGGGGGGGGGGTTGTTTTTTTAGGGTGCGGAGAGAAATGAATATAAAGTAACCTGATTGCCATGACCTTTCAAGGATAATCGAGACTGGCCTCACACTGACATCCGCCAGCTCCCTCAGCACTTGTGGGTGCATCCCATCAGGTCCCATGGACATGTGCGTTATGTCCAGTCTCTTTAGATGTTCCCTAACCTGATTCTCATTTCCCAAAATATTCAGCTAAAGGCTGAAGTTTTGTATCAAATGTGGACTGGCAAGTTACAACCAACTGAAATCTGGTACGATGGAAAGTAGCTTGTAACAAGTGATGCTGTCAGTGTGTGACAGGGTGGCAGGAGCGTGTTTGTGTTTATTACAGTATTTTTAATCTATTAAAGGTGGGATTCAGTCCTCCATGTACCTTTAGCTATCTAATGGTTAAATATGTAATAAAAAGTAGTTTACATTCCTTCTCTAGTTAATGGATAGAGATAGGCATCTCCAGTTGATGACTCTTTCCACTTATTTTGGATTAATTCTACCCTTGGTATCCTGTAGCATGACAATTTAGTATTTTTAAATCCTCTAAATTGTGTTACATGTCCTGAAGGGTCAGTTCTATCCACTTAAACTTCAAGGACAAAATTTTCTTTGGTTTTAATGAGACCAAGATTTCAGTGTGCATGTTTTATTTTTCCAGCTATATTGTCAAAGTTTCAAATTCTTCTTTGTTTTAATCAGGGACATTGATTATGAATAAGGCACAAGTCCTTTCTGAGATTTTCTCATTCAGGTGTGGAATGAGGTGGAAAACCATGAATTTGAAAGGTGGAATAAATGCGTTCACAACATAATAGATAGCTGCACCTTTTTTGACACAAACAGTGTAGTGCATGCTGAATTTGCTGTGAACGGCATCATGACAATTGGACGGTGAAGAACGGGGCCATTTAAAAGATGGACAGTAGTTTGGTTTATTTCCTTGGATAAGTTTTGTTGGGACTTCCACAACATTGCAAAAATGGGAGATTACTCATGTTCCTGCTAGAGAGCCTGTGTTTGTAACTGCCCCCCAGGTCTTTCAGGAAGAAGTGGGAATGTGCCAGCACATTTCCCATCTAAGAAGATGCTGTGCTGAGGTGCCAAACCTATAGCTGATGTGTGTTTTCCTGCAGAGCTGATCCTTGTAAAATTTTCCAGCAGATCCATCTAACCTGATTAGTCCTGGTATAGAGCAAAGACTGATGATGCATAAGCTATACCAACTCCAGAAAAAGTCCTATCAGACTGGACTTCTGGGCATAATTTCTTTCCTACTTTGTTGGTGTAGCATTTTCAGCTGTATTACACCTGCGGCATATTTAGATACCCTGCATGTTGGCTAAACTGACCAACACGCATGGAGGCAAAGGGTGAGGTCTTATATGGTCCTGCATGATCCTTTAGAGATAACCTTTTTGCCCATATTCTAAGCTAAAAGAAATTATGTTGGTGTTTAGCCTATATAGCTTTGTGTTTAGCCCAAATAAATAAGCACTACTAAGAAGATTATACTCAGGGGCATGTGAGTGTATCTACATGGCTCTGCTGGAAAATAAATTGGTTGTAAAATAGTAGAATAATAAATACTGGGCAGAGAGCTTCAGAGTAAATCAGTAATTATCTGCTAAAAATCCCTACTCTACCTCACCCTGCAATGCCAGATGGAGCATGGATTGCCACACAAACATGTGTCAAGGAAATTTTTGTATGAAAGATACTGCATATTTCTTTTGGAAAGTACAGCTCCACAATCTAGTGAATAAACAAACAAACAAAAATAGTGACTCCTCATCAGGATCACAACAGAAACAAAGTAATGGACGTTCTACTTGATCCTGCACTTCATAGCTTCTTCACAATTTGGTCATTATGAAATATTCTCTACTGTATTAGCTACAGTTCTAATTACTTAGAGAACTGTTTTCTCTTTTGCAGGAAATGAGGCAGATTTCATATGATAATATGGAGCTGTTTCAGTCTTTGGATTTTCAAATTGCTTCCATGGTGATGTTTTAGGCAGCTAATGTTCTTTCACTCACACTTGCGCTAAACCATGTCAGCCCTATAATGGCAATAATGTATGAACGCACCCTTCTTCTTGCTGTCCTCCCCTTCAGTGAATTGTGAGGTCTAAGGATTACATGGGTTTCTATCATTTTATTGCCAAAGTGACTAAATGCTGAGCATTTCTCCGCCATGCCCCTCACACTTTTTTTTTTGATAAATAATACAACAAATATTGATAGAAGAAGATTATCTAGACCCAATTCAGCAAAATCCTCTAGCTGCACAAAAGGACTTTGGGATAAACTTGACATGAGGAATCCCTCTGATGATATAAAGCTACTGGCATAGGATCATGGCTAGGTGTGTTTGGGGTGAAGGTGGCTAAAATGATACTTCATCCTAGGGATTGCCAACYGGGGGACTTGCCCTTTCCAGTTAGTGTAGAACTGATCCTGTATTAACAAACTGCAGCCAGTTCATCATGGATGCAGCTGTGAGTCTGGGCCTATAAATCTAATCTTTCTAAGCAGATAATCAGATAAATGTCCTTGCTGGAAGTGCAAGAGAATGCTGAGTGAAAAAGAACAGCTGGAATCCTTTTTATGTCTAATTGCCTCATGTGTGCCATCATTTTCTTTTATGATATAGCCAAGAATTGGACATAAAGTGTAGTGTATAGTCCGGTTTCAACATCAGTTTAGCTCTGCCAGGAAAGAGGAGGAGGTTCATTAATCCTTGACTATATTCATGTGTATAGCTCCCCACAATCATCATGCAAGCCTGCTCACCATTATTCTAGCATTTCTTAATTGAGAGGAGTTCAGCAGACGTGTCTGGTATTCTCTGAGGTCCAGCTGGCATCCAATTTCCAGCAGAGTTTACTGAGAAACATGAAGGTCAAGTAACTTCCCCAAGGTTACACCATAAGTGGCTCAGCTGGGATTAGGACCCAGATTCTTCTTGCTCCTAATCTTTTGCTTTACTAATCACTGCAGTCTCTTTCTACAAATACCTCATAAGTTCATATTTGTAGGCATACAAACACAATGCCATGGTCAAACATAACTTAAGTTTTGGAAAGAGATTTCGTGAGATGGCAGATAATGAAATAGTGTTAGCAAAGCTAACTTGTAACCGAAATATAAAATAATTAAGATTGGTTTTTGTTTATGGGAGCTATCTTTTAATGGCAATGTTGTGCTTCTCCTCTTGATCTTTCATTTCTTAGAGCTGTGCACATTTGGCCACCCTCTCTCATCACTTTTCCCTTTCTATATATATGTTATTGAGGAGCATGACATTTCCAGAGTCTTTATTTACCTTTATTTTATCTCAAAGAATTTGGCTTATTGGCTCTGCAGAAAGAAGCAGTAACAAGGTAGCCATCACCTGCTAACTATTTGTCCTTAAGTAAAACTCTCCTTGACTTATATACTAAAGTGTTTAGGATTGTAAGATTGTTATAATGTAGTTGTTCTACCCATCTTTTATGTGGGATTGCGTCCTCGATCTTTAAGAGGAAAACCAGCAACAGAGTTTTTGTTAGGAAGAGGAAATCCCCTCATTTTCCATATCTTCATCTGAAAACCACGGTCAGTTTTATGGAGCATGAAACAGTTTACAGTACCAGCTGGTTTTAATTAAAGGTTTATTTTCCCCCATGCAAAGTCCCTTCATTACAAACCAACAAACATGTTAACACCATAGCAGTCAGCTCTGTTTCTGTAAACAGGAATTGGTACAATACGCATGTCTGGAAAACTGCTTGGAAAGCCTTGTGAGGCACAAAACTAAAATAATAGCTAACACATCTCACATGGAGTAAGGAGCCAGAAAAACAAAAATGTCTTTATTTAGCCTGTTGTTAAACTAAGTCAACATAGTGTAACTGATCTGCCATTAGGCAGTGAAATCTAAAGCCACGGGGCGCAATTAAAAGGCAACCCGGCACCTGCTGTCTCTAATATATCTTTTGAAATAGCCAGAAAGGGACTATGCAGTTTATCAAGGGATTGAAACTGGTATATGAAGGGTTTTCTATTGTAGGTTCCTACTTCAAATTTAGCCCAGTATTATAGAGCCCGGAAATTATTGTGTGCACTTTGTTCTGGTCCTGTATAAAAAGAGTTTGATCTCTATCCCCAGTGTTCAAAAGTTACTGCTTGATATTAATAATCTCAGCAAAAGTGCCAAAGATGAATGAACATGGAAGTGGGACTCATTTGCAGTGTGAATGCAGATGATTAAATGCAATGACATAGTTGTGAGGCTATGTAGGGAAACTTTTATTCTGCTGCTGCTTTTGCAAGACTTGAATTGCAGATAGAGGATTAGCTTGCTAAAGATTCAAAATGCAAAATGGCTCAAAGACTGAGTTGTTGACTATATGAAAAAACCCAGATTATTAGATTTTAGTCTAAGAATATTGCTTTAAAATCCATTTGAAACCTTTTAGAGAGCCGATGAAACATATGAAAACTGGATAAAATAGGAAAGCAGAGACTTCTGTCAATGTCTAACTTTGTTGCGCTATCTTGACAAGATGTTGGAACAGCTGGAGACATTTTCAGAGGAAGTTCTAGAAGACTGAGCTAAAATTCAGCATGTGGAGATATAACAAATATACAAGAAAGTACAAAGGTATCTGAGTAAAAGAAAGGAATCTAGGCAGACTCTATTTTCCCATTAGATTAAAGGTTGGTAGGGATTTCATTAGATGAGTTTTGTCAGCAGTGACTGGAATGGAAGTGATCGTTGTTCAAGTAGCAGAAAGAAGAAAGCGGTGTCCAACTCTGCACAGTGATACTTGCACTATTTCCACAGAATTCAACAGGGAGCAAACACTCATACCCAAATATTTTTTAGCACTCCCATTAGATTTTACCCTGTGTTTTGAAGCGTATGTATGTAGCTAGGGTTAAAATATGGGGAGTTATGTTGCTATTCATGTGAAAACGTTTTTATATTAAGAATGTCACCCAGTTCTTGAAAGAGACATTCTAGAAGTTCCTGATAAATATCAAGGAAGGTACAAAACTGTTGGTTTGTGGAGTAAGACAAAGGAATACTTTCAGCTAATACAATAGAATTCATTGTAGAATGAATTAGTTCTTTTAGTACCCTCATGAGAGTTCACTGTGACACCAACAGATGGATAAATTGAGGCAGACAGGTTACACAACCCGACCTGAGGTATGCAGGTATGGACACGTGTGCCTAGTATTAGTGCATTAGTATCTGCCTAGATGGTGATAACATATGAGAAGGCACTACTGACAGATAGTCATAATTGATAGAAATGCAAAAATACATTGCAAAAATATACCAAATTTATGGTATTCTAGAATATATAATGACATAGGTTATGTCATGGCTTAGAACAGCTTGGTGATTTTAAACATTCCAGTTTGTATATCTGTAACTTCCASCAGGAGAAATTAGCCCTCTTTGCTAAAGAAAACAAGACCAGTATGCAGGATGTATTTTGTAATGTTGCATCAGAAAGCTGTTATGCGCAATGGTGTGTGGTTTCTGGTTTGTTTGCCCACCAAGAGTAAAATCTTCCCCATTTTGAGAATGGGTTGAGGATCGCCTTGTTCCCTCAGTGTCTCTATGCATTAACAGATTAATGCAATTCATTTTGCTTCAAACTTTTCTGGTTTTGCCAGTTCTTCTTATGTCTCATCATGGAAATTGAGCTCCAACTTGCCGCTCACATACAGCTTCATTACTGGTAAAAAGTCCCTTGGGCTCCTCCATTAGTATCTGCTGCTAGAGAAGGTGCTCCTGTGTCACACAACAAACTGCTAGCTCAGCTCAGTGCCGCTGAAGGCTGCAAAGTCAGGATGTCTCCCACGGTCAGTTCTGCGTCTCTTAGTCATCTGGCCATAACTGGTTTTTCAAAGGGTAATGGACTCACCTCTGAGCCAGTTGGGTAGTGTAACCCATCTCAATGTATGGGAGACAGGAAGAGAGGCTCTGGATGGCTTAGTACCTTTTAGTTGTAATTGTGCTCTAAACTCCTGGTCTTGAATATTGGATCCTGTCCCTACCTAAAGTCCCGATCCTTTTTCCTGCTTTCTAAACCTGTTCCTAGTTCCTCTTCCTACTTAGAGCTGGTTCCTAATCCTGCCTGGATTCCTTGCTCTTGCCTCTTTCTTTTCCAACCCTGCTTTCTGCTTCAAGTTGGCTCTCCTGACCTCGTTTCAGCTCTACCTGCTCCTGCTCCTGAAGACATTTGCATACATGGAGACTAAAATTACAGTGAGCCAAACCTCATCTTCACTTAACCTTGCAATCTCTTTGGTTTTCCTGAGATTGAAACTTAAGTGAGGACAGAATACGGTTCAGTGGATCCTAATCAAGAAATAGATTGTGTGGAAATTCTAGTTCTGATACCAAGGCAAGCTATCCATGGAGGTGAATGTCATCTTTGAGTAGATTATTACTGATGGAGTTACATGTGGTAAAGCTATAAATACAGCGAGAAACTTAAAAAAAAGTTGTACACTTACATAAGAATGTACATCAGAACATAAGAATGTCTCTTCCATCTGTTGTCCAGAAAAAAAGGTATATATATCATAAAAAATCTTTACTCATTTGAGAAAATGGGAAGGCAGAGAGATGTTCCTCCCAAAATTTTAGAAGTCTCAGTAACTTCCTAAGAAATTTTCCCTCACTGCAGAATCTTCATATGCAAGCGATCAGAAATTGTATTTGAAAAGCTATATGAGAATAAGTGCATGTGGGATATTCAGTTATAACAGGACCTCTTAACCAGGTGTGTCTGTCTGGTGGGTGAATTAAAATAATTAACAAGGGGGACTGAGTCTATTTAGCAGAGTATCATCTGGCCAAAAGCAGATTTCAACAGAACTAGAGAAGACTAGGGCAAATGCTTTGTGAAATTTTCCCAGTTTGCTCTCCCAGTGCACAGCAATCTGAGGTGCAGGGACATCCTGATTCAGTGGTGGTATCTTTCTTTTTAGTAGTTAGATTCATCTGTGAATTTGTCTCAAAGCTTTTCAAACTCAAGTGAATTTTTGGTATCTGTAACTTCTTGTGAGAATATATTCCTTGGTTTAACTATGAAGTACACATAGCACCCCTGTGTTTGTTTTGAACTTGCCTCTTGATAACTTCATTTTATTCCCTTTAATTCTTATACTAAGAGAAATTGTGAGCAGTTGTCCTTTGCTCACCTCCTTCATATCACTTCTATCATATTCCCTCTTAAGTTATCCTCTCTCAAGGCTGAAAAGTCTGAGTTTCTTCGTTCTTGTGCTAAAGAGATTCCATGCATTTGCCTTCCTTCTTTGTAACCCTCTGGTTCTGTAATATCCTGCCTGAGAGAGGGAAAGCAGAACTGCATACAGGCATCACAAGGATTTGTGTAGTGGCCACCTGATGTTTACAGTTATCCTTTTCTACAGCTATTCCTTTTCTAGCGATTCTTAACATTCTATTCATGTTTATTACTTTTATGTTTATTACTGAGCTCCCAACACTGTTTTCATATCCATGTTTATTACACCTCAAAGATATTTTTTCTGGGTGGTATTAGCCATTTCAGAGCCCATCATTTTCTATAAAAAATTACTACTGCTTTTCCCTATGTATATTACTTTACATTAGTATTGAATTTCATCTTCCAGTTTCTTGCCCAGTCCCACAGCACTGTGAACCCTTTTTGCAGCTCTTTGCAGAAAACCATGGATTGAAAAGCTTATTGTCATCATCTGACTTTTTCACTGTGGTATTTCATCCTTCCTGTCCATTTATGAATATACTGAACAGCACAGGCCTTAACAGAGATTTTTGTGTGACTCTCTGGAAACTTCCAAGAAAATTGAATTTAAATTTCCATAATTTTCTTTCTGTCTATTAACTTTTTTTTTTTTCCCAAGGCAGCTAACTCCTTTAGAAACCTTTGTGGAAGGACCTTGTCAAAAGTTCTTTAAAAATCTAACTAACATTAGTCAACAAACTCTTCCCTATCCTCAGACGTAGAGGCCACCTCAAAGAAAGCCAATATACTTGTGGAACAAGTCATAAAACCTTTGTTTAATGATCTCCAAAATCCTGTATTTATAAATATTTATAAATCCATGGATCCTATGCTTTTTTAACCGTTTTTGTCAGTTTGTTCAGTATGCATATCAGACTTACTAGTTAATAGCTCTTTGGCTCTCCCCACAAATCCTGTCCGTATGCCATCTTCAATTCTTTTGGCTCCAAATCAGTTTTAACTGAAGAGGTTCACATCACACACGATCATGTAGTTATTTCATTCTGTATTCCTTTAGAGCTCTTGGTTCTGGTGTTAGCGATTTTGTTAGTTTGTTTTGTTGATTTGTTCTTTAACCTTTTCTAATGACACTTAATTTGAGACAGATTCTCTTACACATATTCCACAAAGAAGAGTTCTAATGCAGAAACCTCCACAAGCTCTGTATTTACATCTATAAAAACAGATGCAAATAATTCATTTTGTTTTTCTTCTGTGGTTGGATCTTCTGAGTGCTCATTTCATACATCATTCATCTGTTGGCTGTACAGATTTTCTGGAAGAATTCCTGTTTCTGATATTTTTCTTATGACATGGCCTAAATCATTCCTTATTTGTAATGGATAAAATTCTGATTCACTTTGCTGTTTTTAGTAACAGCAAGTACAACTTAATGTCATACATTTGCCTATTTCATTATTTAATATATTAAATATATATTTTACAAAATTTAATTCATTAATATTTCTTTCCTGGCTTGTCTCTAATGAGGTTATAAACCATGTTCTTCTGTACAGCTTGGCAGTACCAGCTACTATTTTGTATCACCAGGGCAGCTTAAGGACTATTTGTTTTTCCAAAAGACAGCAAGTTCTGAATATATTGATGAAAAGCACAGCAAGAATAGGTCTCTTTCCATGGCTGCAACTGGGTGGGCAATATCACAGGGAGTAGAGGCTGAAATCCCTGGTGGAAGGAACCATGGACTAACCACACTGGAACATTATGATGAGGAACTGACAGATCTTGCTTAGCATTGGTAGGCCAACTGTCTAGGAAGACAATCTTTGAACTTGCAGCAAAAAAGGACTGAGATGTGTCTGCTATTTCTTTTAAGAATGTCTGGTTCATAGAAGTTAGAAAAACACCGTTGTGACACCAACAAAAAGTCTGAGCCAAGCAATCTTACTGCTAGATGGTTGTCTCTAATTCTTGTAATGACCTGTAAATAAAAAGTGTAATCTTACATGTAAACAACATAATATAAATGGAGAGTTCAAAGAAAATACATTTATTCTGTTGTAGACTAGTCCCATTACAAATGTCTTAAAAAGTGCCAATATGCTACAGTGCTTGTATACATTCTGGACACAATAGCGAATGCTCAAAAACAAATATTGACTGCAGATGTCAGAGCAATTTTTTGCTGAAAAATAAGAACTGCTATGGGATAATTCATGTTTAAACAGGACATACTGTCTTGCAGTTGAAAATCTGTTTCTCAGGGTCTTACACTGTAAAGTGGACCAAATTCAATTTAACTTTGGAAAAAAGAATGAAGGAGTGAAGTGGTCTTACATGGATTTAACTCTTGCTTTTTAAGAATTTGGGAATTTAACAGTGATGCTTATATATCATGCCTATCCAGATATACTATGAGTGATCTCTGTCTTAGGGCAAAAGAATACAAAGATGTTCTGGTTTTTATGCAGCATTCGTTGATCTTTAAGATATGACAGTGCTTGATGCTACCTTAAAGAAATCAGATTCTAAGGATAACATAAAACTACTTAGAAAATATCCAAATTTGCATTCAAGCAGTCACAAGGCGTGCCTGATGTCACATGAGGTTCTGCTGTCAGCATCAGTATATTTAGAAATACGTCTGCTCTCCTGTTCTGACATTCAGTTCTGAAGCACTTGAGGAGACTGCACTAAGACTTTGGTCTTGCTTGAATTTCTTTGATGGCTTCCAGTTTCGTTTCTCATCTGAGAGTGGTGTGATGGCGCTTGTTGCATTCCTTGATTATCRCTTCCATGAGCGAGTACATTCAAAAAGATGTCTGAGGCAGCCTTGGGTGTCGTAGTTTATCAGGTGTTCTCAGTACTCCTGCAAAATGGGACGGCAGTAGGCTGCTCCTTTGGGAATTTGGGAGAGTGTTTTGGGGGATACTGACTCGCGTGATAAAGAGCTCTCATGGTTATTTTGGGAGGAGCTATTACATAACGTCAATCTTTTTGGTGGGTTTGGTCATTTTTGCCATTTTTCATCAAACTGTCACCTTTCTTTTTTCCTGTATGAATCTTAATCCCAATGTAAATTTATTGTTGTGTGTGTCTTGATGACGTCTTTTCAGATTACTCCCATACTGCAACAAATCTCAATGTATATGGTAAATTAGACAGTAATCTTTCTTTTTTTTCTCTCTTGTTTGAGTAATCTCTTTACATTGCAAGTTTTCTTTTTTTCTCCTGTGCTTGACATCCATATGTATTCTAAATTTGAATTATAAAGTGATACACTACAAATAAAATATTTTTTCTATGTTTATATGCTAATCTGTTGGGATAGAAAGTTGACAATGCAATGTAATTTTTCATCCCTGCATTAGGAAAACAAGTATTCTAACACAAACTTTATACTGTAGCTGCAAGCTAGACTMCGATGATTTCTATGGATAATTCTCTTCTCATATCTTTTCTAACTGTGAGGCTGCAGCCAGAACTATATATATCGGCGTATTGCTTTTCATTTTTGTTCTTTAGTTATAGCAAGTTTGCAGATCCAAAACACTATGGGTACAGTTTGTACTCATCACTTTTGACCATTTATGAAAATGTAATGAATTAGAGGCCAGAAGAATGATCTCAAGATTTGTGTGTAAAATACCAATATATTTCTCTGCTTGCTTTTGGCACAGATTGTTTCATTTGGGCGTAGCAGAACCATCAATGATATAATTTTATTCCTGAAGATACTCTTTTGGGCCAAAAAATAGAAATTCAGAATGGCTGCTATTCATTCTCTCTTACAGTCAAGGACACAAGGGAAATCAATGACGTCAGCGTGAATGAGGAATGAAAAATATGTTCATTTAAAACGGATCCTTATTATATGCACATACACACTCAAAGACAGCAACAGTCCTCCTTGTTCTTAAATTCAATCCTTAGTAAACAGTGTTTTTCTTAAACTTGGTTGGAATTAGTAAGATGTGACAAGATTTCTGGAGAAAAATTTAGCTGATTGCTCAGTCAAATTGCTCATGAGTTGGTTTGAGCTTCTTTCTTTGGGAACACAAACCTTTCTACTCCTTGCTTCTGATTTTGCATGCTATTTCATAAGCCTAGAAAGATTTTCCTTTTCAATGCCCTCTTTGTTCAGAAGTCATCTTTATTGACTATTTCTGCCATGGCTGTTTGCTCCTTTTGGCCATGTTTCGCCTGAATTTCCTATTTCACATGTGTCTTCATACTCTGTACGATTTTGTCTTTCCATGTGCTTTAAAACAGCACATATCTTTACAGCACTCTATTACTATCAAGTGTAGTTTATCCTTCTAAGTAACAATAGTATTGTGTTACTAACAAAGCAAACATTTCTTTTGTAGTGATTTCAGTTTTGATTTCTGCATTATTTTGAGCATATGAATATATACCAGCTAATCTAATTCATGTATAATGTCCCAAATGCTTTCACTGCTGCAGTCTTCTGCGGATAGCCACTGTATTTAGTGCAGCTCATCCATCTTTTGTCTACACTGGACCATAAATGTGTTACGTCGGGACCTTTGCTTCTTGGTGTTTTATGATGGCGTGTCAGCTCTCCCTGCCTAGTGATAACTGCAACGGATTTCACGCACGCTTGTGCAGAAGGAAGTGTAAAACCATTAAAAAGTAGCAAGTAAAGAAAACAGGGACAAGCCTCTCCGTTCCACCGAAACGCGTGCAACTTCGGCTGTTGSTGTGTGTTGCGGGGCAGAGAGCAGAGGGCACTCGGACTCGGGGAAGCCAGGTGTGGCGGGCTGGCGCCCATCTCCTCTGCCAGCAGATGCACCGCGCGTGGCGGCGTTGTGTGCGTGGCTGGGGTGGCTGCGTGGCATGTTGGAGTGGCGTGTCGGGGCCGTGCGTCTGGCGGGCTGCGTGCAGTGTCAGGGCACGGCGGTGGCGTGCGCCTGGCGGAGCTGCGTGTCGTGGCCGCGTGCGTGGGTGCGCGGCCGCGAGAGGCGGCGGGAAGGGGGGGTGGAGGCCGCGGCCCTCCCGCCGGGCGGCCCCGCGTCG